>NC_087384.1:6497181-6697181 GCF_963675165.1 Halichondria panicea | reverse complement strand
TAATTTGTGGCCCCACTTGACAGTGATTGTCTGCTTGAGGTGAGTGGTTTAACCCCCCTAGTAATGCATGTAGACTGTGGGACTCCTACATTGTATAATAAATTATAGATCAGTAGTAATTAGTATCATCAAAAGGCAGCCCTTCCTGTTTTTGACATAATTATACCACTTCAGTACTACAATAGCTATTATAGTGCACAATCCAACACTCTTTTTTATATGCCCCCCCCCCCCACACACACACACACACACACACTATAGGAGTTACCTGCACTGTTGGAGCGAGGCTGTTTGGAGGCTGACTCCGGGTAATTATAACCCAGTGGTGTGTATTACCGGGTAATTATAACCCAGTGGTGTGTATTACCGGGTAATTATAACCCAGTGGTGTGTGTATTACCGGGTAATTATAACCCAGTGGTGTGTATTACCGGCATGCATACCTGTGTTTATTGGACCCTCTATCTGCATGCATGCAGGGGAGTGAGTGCTGTCCAGTGGAACCAACACTTCAGCATAGCTGGGAACATTAACAGGTTTCGACTGCTCAAAAAGGTGCAGTACATCAGCAGGCTATATTATAATAGTCCCACCATTGACCTTTTGGCACCACTTTTTTTTTTTTATCTATTTGGCTCCCACAGAAGGCCAGTGTGTCTCCAGATGTACTCTCACTCTCTTCTCTGGAGATGAAGCAAATCAATGGTTTCTTGGACAAGCTCGATTCCATTGGAAAAGTATGCACACATTCAGCATATACTGTTTCCTTAGTTAAAGTCACATACTTAATGCTGCAAATATAGAACCCCTCTGACGAAAATGTACCTAAATATGCTCTCATTTAGAACGGCCTCAGGGCATTACTGTAGCTGAATGTTTCTGTAACTGGCATGTTTGGGTAGACACATTGGCTCTATTTATTATAAATCTACGCGTCTCCCCTCCCCTCCTTCCTTTATAGTGTGCACGAGACCACGGAGTGAGAGTTCTAGTGGACGCTGAACAGACGTACTTTCAACGACTGTTTGATCACCTGGTGCTGCATCACCTCACCCCCGGCTACAACTCAGAGGGGGTGGTCATATACAACACGCTACAGGCTTATCTCAAGGTTGGCCAGCCGGTAGTATAGTGGCTTTTTTAGTGGCGTTATGACCTCTGGAAAGTAGCTTATAAATTGTTTGTTGTCCGAGAAAATACATAAGGCTATAATATATAATTATAGTTCATGGTGTCTATAATTATAGCTGTTGTCTAATTAGTTTTGAAATGCATTGTGTTTTTTTGTAGTAGCTGTGATGACATAATTATGTGTACATGCATGCATGACTTGTGCATTTCTTTTGCAGAGCTCCATGGAAACACTGATGATGTCACTAGCTACTGCAGCCAGCTACGGTGTGCACTGTGGTATAAAACTGGTGAGCACCCCCCCAAACTCATACCCCCACACTGACACCCCCACATAGGTACGAGGTGCGTACATGAAGCAAGAAAGACAGCTGGCAAGGTCTAAAGGTCACTCCGAAACTGTCCTCCCTACGAAACAAGCCACTGACGATAACTACAACTCTTGTCTAAGCCACCTCTTAGAGCAAGTCCCGAACCTTGACCTCTCCGTTATAGTAGGATCACACAATCAGGACTCTATACAACTTGCAATCAATAAAATGAATGAGTTTAAATTATCTAAAACTGACGGCCGTGTTGCGTTTGGACAGCTGCTTGGTATGGGAGATCACTTGACCTACCCCCTGGCCAGTGCCGGGTACTTGGTGAACAAAGTGATAGCGTACGGAACTTTGGACGATGTTGTTCCTTTCTTATCGCGAAGGGCACAAGAGAACAGGTCACTCATGGCCAATGCTGACAGAGAGAGGGAGATTTATAAACTGGAACTGAAGAGACGGTTCAGCAGTAATTGAGCATCTGTGTGCGTATAGTAATTATCATCTATCATTATAATGAACTCTTGATTATAATTATCACCATAGATACTAGTATCAATGTTATCACAATCATTTTTTGTACTTTTATTTTTCTATATGCTGAATTCAATGTTATGTACACAATCGATGGAGTATAGTGCAGTTGTTAGTGTTGACTACTAGTCTACTATATATACTGTAAGCAGCAGCTACCAATGCAAACACTTCTTAGCTGCATGCATGTCTTTCCACCAAACGAACATAATCTTAGTATAATTATTATATACCCCGTAAATCTTCATAAGTGCATAATACTAGGTTTTTCACACAACACCTTCAGTACCTTCCCACATGCATTACACCATCCTCCCATTGGCCATATTGTTTACCTCTTCTCTCTCAGGTGAACTAAAGACGGTGGTGGTCTCAACAAAATGCTCGGGCACAATAAATAAAAAGTTATAATATCTACATCTATACATGTACTGATTGTTGCTCTCTTATGAAAACAATACAAAACAAACTAGTCTAGTCTAGACTATTAGCAAAACGTGTTGGAAAAAAACCGGTTGCTACTGCCTAATGAAAGACAGTAGGGCTAATGAAAGGTAGTAGGTGCTGCTGACTACAGTAGGGCTGCTAGTAAAAAAAAAAAAGGGAAAAAGAAAAAACTACCACTGTAGCCGGGGCTGTTGACTATCACAATGAAAGACTACAGGCCGAGGGCTGTGATCTAATAAAGACTACAGGAGGGCTGTGATCTAATGAAAGACTACAGGAGACCTGTTGACTATCACAATGAAAGACGACAGCTACAGGAAAGTGAGTGACCAGTTTCCCGGCCACCCACCTACAGCTCCGGAGCCCCGCGGTTTATAACCCACACGCTACGTGGGTGAACTGCAACAAGTCAAAAACGTAGGAGGAAGTGAATCTTTTAGCCTCGATCTCAGGCCGCACTAAAGATGAGGCCAGGAGCACAGCTAGCTCCTGACTGCTCACAAGCAAGCCGCAAAGAAGGAAGAGTGTGGCAGAAATCATTTGATATGTTGATCAGCTGAGTACAGAAGAGGATTGACAAACAATACACATAATTATACCCGTCAAGTGACTACAGGGTTTTGCAGAATCTTTGCAACATAATAATGATTGAGGGAGCGTTCCTTATATGGTACACACCTCAGGTATATGCTATAAAGTGCACACAAAAAAACAACATTAGTTCAAATTCTGCCCTAGCAACAGGAAGACAGGGAAGCTAACTTGTACATCTGTGTTCCTACCGTCTTCACTCGTTAAAATGGCCTCTATTTCCTTCTTTAGCTCCTCCAGCACTGAATTCCCCGGATTCCTCTCACAGTATTTGCAATACGCAGACCAGGTTGAAACATAACCAAAGTAGCTATCCAGTGACATGTCTTTGGTCATACTGAAATCATGGCGCTCAGTGTTCTTAAACGGTAGGACCACCTCTCCATATTGATTGTCGATATGTACACGTTTGTCATGCCAGTAGCCTCTCAAGGTACCACTGTAGAACTGCTGCAATAGAACGTCTGATTTCTTGTTCATTAGATGTCCCTGGCCATAACCGTACACGGCAACACACCCTCTCGGTTTTAGCACACGCTTGCATTCCTTGTAGAATCCCTCAGGCTCCAACCAGTGCCAAGCTTGAGCTATGGTAACAACGTCAACTGAGCCATCATTCATCGGTAGTTTGTCGGCACTTCCTTCGACAAACGAAACATTTGTAGCCTCCTTCTCTGTACATGCTGTACGAGCTTGTTCGACCTGTGCCTTGCTAATGTCCACACCAATGCACTGCTTGAAGGTCTCCTGCAAGTAGAAGGTGCTTTGTCCAGAGCCACACGCCACGTCCACTGCCAAGTCAAAGCTGCCACATGTGCGAGTTTTGATGTAGTCTGAGATCAACTCCAGAATCTTTTGGGGGTAGGTGGGTCGGAACTTTCGGTAGATGCTGGCATGAGCAGCTTCTTCAAATAGTCGAATGGACATTGTCAGTGTGTACGTTGTAAGGAGACAATGAAATTGTTTACCTTTGTTTTCTTGTAACAATTTGGTAAGCCGTAAGGGATCATCCAAGAAAAATATAATTATCATTTACCAAACCCACGTGGAGTTTACTCAATCTTGAGAGAAATGGACGCCTTCTTAATTAAAAGAAAAGACAGATATAAGAGGATAAATGTGAAGGTTGCTGGGCCCCAACATGACTACCACATTGGAGGAGTGAGGGTCCAGTTCCCTTGCAAAGCCTACCCCACACAAATAACCATGATGGCTAAGGTATTATGATTTATAGCATATTCATCATTGATAAATAATTGTTTATATTAATGAAGAGAAACGTCGTTTGTGGTCCATCGTATTGCGTATGCTACTTTCTGAGTGGAGATTCGTATTCATAGAATTTGCATGAGATCTTCACCTTTATCCTCCACCTGCGCTGCAGATCATCCAGGCACTGACTCATAAAGACAACGCCCTCTTAGAGAGCCCTACTGGCAGCGGAAAGAGTCTCGCTCTCCTCTGCTCAGCACTGGCCTGGCAGAGACAAGAGTACGGTAAGCAGAACACACTCAGCTTAATTTAACACATGTTTGCCTCTTTTAGTAGTAAACACTTAGGCCTATTAAGTGGTGATTGTTTTTGTCCAGAGGTGGTTAGTTGCTATTGACTACATGTAGTGACCAGTATTATCACTACTTCTATTTTTTCTTCCTTGCTAAGTCCACTAGAAATACTAACCCAAAATGGACTATTTGAGCTGCTCAGATTGATGTATTTTTGTATTCCTTTTTCTTCAGTGAAAATTGGGCAAGAAGAAATGAAAGAATCGCTGGAAGGTGAGAGGTTACTGTATCCCATGCAGCCATCATTATTATTCATTATAATTATTCCTACTAACAGGCAAACAGTTTGTCAACATGAGCTGTGTGTGTGAGTGTCATGGCAACCCCCATCCACCCATTACCATGGGCTTGACCAGCTCTCCTAGCACGAGTATTCCAAACCTAGCCGCTGCGATTTTAACCTCCTTATCATCTCAAGGCCCCCCTCCTCCTGTAGCCATGCCAACACTTCTTCATGCAGCCAATCCTCCAGCTCCTGTAACTAGCTCGGGAACCTCCCGTCCCCCAGCTGATATTGACCAATTGGATGGAGTAACCAGATCACCTACTACTACTGTTAAGAAAGTGCAAAATCAACAATTTATAGAGCAACTAGACGGCACTACCAAACCTACAACTCCTCTTAAAAAGAGTGCGGCCCACCAGACTAATCCGCCAGCTGCTGTGAGTGATCATAGTTCAGTAGAGGCTAATAGCAGTAAAGATGGAGCCAAGAGAGTTATGGAAGATGATGTTGATTTCAAAATCTCCACTAAGAGATTCAGGACTCCCACAGCTGCTGATAATGTAAGTTATCAGTCAAGGATCTTGTAGAACTCTGTTTAATTGATTCTCTAGACACAACTCCTGTATTAATTACTGTCCAGTAATTTTAATTTAATTGTTTTTTTACTTGTACTTGCTTTTCTACTCCTTGCTTGCTTGTGTCCAGAGTAACAAGCGCAGGAAGAGGACCAAGGGGGTGTGTTACGAGGACCCCCCTGAGATTGAGGGGAGTAACGAGGGCGGCCCCCCTCAATGGAAGATGGAGTTCCCTGGAGGAGCAACCCCTGGTCTGGGGATACCCCAAAGTCAGATATTGGACTCTGGTAAGAGAGAGATATACCCATTAACACACTACAAGGAGCAGTACATTATATGCATTGTAGTAAAACTATAAGAGAAGTGTTTAAATTGCTTTAAATTGCTATATACTTTTTATTAAATCTCCTTCCCCTTGATGGTACATATAGATACTGGGCCAATTGTATACTATTTGAACTTACATGTACTCTCTTTAACAACTGTGCAATGCTTGTCTCATGTGCTGTTGTTGTTGCCATAAGAGCTTGTTCATACTCAGTCAGACTAATACCATTTCCCAGATCTCCCTGCTGCCAAGGTGATGAAGACAGAGGTTAGTAGTGCAGCTGCTCCTCTAGTCCACATGTCTGTTCTCCCATGTCCAAAGTGTGGCTGCTCTCCTCTCAACAACATTCTGTCAGCTAAACCAGAGAATGCAGTCAGGAGGTGGGTGGTCTGGTTGTTAGGGTGGCCTATACATTGTAGTTCATCCTTTGCCCATTTTTTTTTATTTTACTAGCCTATGGATTTTTTTGCTAGTTTGTCCATATTGCAATGAAATTTTAAGGTAGTTACTAGGCAACCACCAGTGTGTACAGTTATGAGCAATAATTATTATCCTTTTTTGAATAATTTACCCATTTTCAGACGTAATGGTCCGAAGATCTTTTTGGCCACTCGTACTCACAAACAGATTGCGCAGATCACGCATGAGCTGGCACGGACTGCCTACGCAGACACACCGTAAGTTGACCTTTGACTTAGTGGAGCACCCCCCTTTACGAGGCTTGCACGCACTGTACAGCATGTGTATCCTGGCGAGCAGGGAGCACACTTGCATCCATCCCGAGGTCTCCACCTCCAAGAACAAGAATGAAGAGTGTAAGAAGAAGCTGGATGGTACGGACGTGAGTGTGACCTATTGACCTATTGACCTCAGTCTCTGACCACACTATTCCCACCCCAGGGACAATACTGCTCCTACTTTCTGAACGTGGGCAAGAAGCTCGGCTCTCAGGCTCAGCTTCGTCAGATGGGTCTGGACTCCGCCTGGGACATCGAGGACCTCGTGTCCCTCGGCAAGAAAATTAAAGTAACAAACACTATACAGCTTTTTGAGAGCTATGCATATTTTTGTATTTTTGTTTTGAAATTACACGTTTGAAACGCAAAATATGGCGCAAAATGCTAGTCAATCCCAATCCCATGCTAACATTTTGACCCCCTGCCATGCTAACATTATGACCCCCTGTCATGCTAACATTTTGACCCCCCACCATGCTAACATTATGACCCCCTGCCATGCTAACATTTTGACCCCCCACCATGCTAACATTATGACCCCCACCATGCTAACGTGACCCCCTGCAGGCGTGCCCCTACTTTGCTAGTCGAGGGCTGATGGAAGATGCTGACATCATCTTCTGTCCCTATAACTATCTCATCGACCCTATCATTAGAGATCAGGTGATCCAATAGTTAGCGTCTTAGAACCTCTAATATTGTTTGCCATGTCCTTTAATTGTGTTTCCAAGCCTAACAAAGTAACTGAATAGATCTGACTGATCAACTGCTCCTTTGCATTTTGCACAAAGTGGTCCATTTAATAATAGCTTTTGTATAGAGTTGTGTGTAAACATGTACTGGTTTACCAGGAGCACATCTGATACGTTATTATCTGCTAGTATTTTATATGCTAGTTACAGCAGTGATTAGTGTCTAACCCCTCGCCTTCTTATTTAGATGTTGTTGGAGATAGATAACAAGATCATCATAGTAGATGAGGCTCACAACATGGAGGACTCCTCCAGGGAAGCAGCCAGTCTCTCCTTTAATAATGTGCAGGTGACCGACGTCTCCATGGAGATAGACAAAATAAAGTTCCTATGTGAGTGTGTGTGTGTGAGCATGTGAGTGGGCGTGTGTGTGTGGGTGTGTGTGTGTGTGGTGGGTGTCGTGTGTGTGTGTGTGATGTTGGTCTCCCTACAGTGGACAATCCTACTCATCGCGAGTTGAAGGAATGCTATCTACAGCTGCAAGCTTTTGTAAGTGACATAGTCAATCAATATATAGAATTATTGACATGTCTAGAATCATTTCAATAACAGTATCACTTTTACTTTATACACATATGCTACCCCCCCCCCTCCCTCCCCCACCAGTGTGCTGCCGTGCTGCGGTGGATAGAGGACACCTCTAAGACACTACCGGCCCGAGGCTATGAACAAGCATACGGGATCTGGAGTGGCGAGGCTTTCCTACCTATCTTAGAGCGACATCTGGGGGTCACTGAGAGCACCCTCTCTCTCTATAAGGTACGAGGGGGGTAAAATTATTCGCTATTTTTGTGTTTTAAATTATCTGTTTGTATGTTTATAGTCTCGTCTTGAAGCCATTTTCGAAGCAAATTCCGACAAAGAACAGTAAGAAATTGCTCTAATTATCAGTCGTGTGTATGTAATATTGATCTCACAGGAAAGATGTCACCCCCTCGATTAGCGTTAACTCGCTCAACCTGTTTAAGAGTGTCTTCACAACCATTGGTTACCTCTACAAAGAAGGCGGTCGATTCGTGCAAGATTACCGGATGTCATTGATGAAAGAAATGACCACCATATCTGCCGAGGCGAGTGTGTGTGTGTGTGTGTGTATGTGGGGGAGGCAGGGGGCAGTTTTTAAGTGACATTTTGACTACAAATTCTCCATTTATATATAATTATAATTATTTTATATAGTCTGGGAACTGGTTGTCAAGGAGGCGAAAAAATAGAGGTAATTATCATTACAGAAATAATATTAATCATATAATTATTTATTGAAGCAGTTAGCTCTTACAGTGTGGCACTGATTGACTGATTGATTGTTGCCGTGTGTTTATGCAGCCTCTGAGAGGGTGTGGCTGTATACTCTGAACTTCTGGTGCCTCAATCCTGCCGTGGTGAGTGTGTGTGTGTGTGTGTGTGTGTGTGTGGGTGTGAGGGGAGATATCGGTTCCTGTTCAATACAGTATAATTTTCGTACGAACTACCCGATTAACTATCGGTGCCCTAAATATTCGTACAGCTCAGAATAGTCACGTAAAACCTATTGCCATAGAATAATTTTACAGTTTTAATTTTCGGATGATGCCCTACAGTACGAAAAATACCATTATACGTACAATACTTGTATTCTAGGGGAAAGTCCCACATCCCCAAATGTCCCCCCCCTTATATTGTGACTTCACTAACGAGACAACCACAGTGTATGTACTGATTCCATTCCATTACCATGGTTTCCGCCCACTCAATAATCCTTGTCCTCATACAGGCCTTCACAGAGATGGCTAGGGCACGCTCCATCGTGTTGACATCAGGTACCCTCTCTCCAATGTCCTCCTTCTCCTCGGAGCTGGGTGTGGCTTTCCCTATACAACTGGAGGCCAACCACGTCATACCAGAGTCTCAGGTTACCATGGCAACTAGCCCGTATACAACATTTAAGCACTCACTAGCCACAGGTACGTAATTAATAGCGTTAAATAAAGCGTCTCTTTGAACGGCGTAACTTTAGTTCCGTTGGTCCAATCACATAATTTACTGAAAGCTTAGAGATAAGCCTTTCAGATGATGTGTTAAAATCAATGGTCTAGTTTTGGTGTACTTTTGACCAAATATCATGGTATTTTCGAAAATGGAAAATTGTTATGTCCCGTTTCAAATTTGAGAATTGAGCATACCATCTGAACGAGCTCCTTGTAAGCTTCCAAAAAATCGTTTAATTTAGACCACCAGAACTCTAGTTACAGAGCCAACTCTACTACTATCAAAATACATAGGCATCTGCCATTACATCATGCATGTGAACTAATTTGCTTGCTGATGAAGGTATTAACACCCTCCCCCCTGTGCAGACTTGGATCACCTCGATATCCCACGGCCCCAGTGGGAGATCCCTCATAGCAAATTACCAGAACACTGAGGTACAGTACATACATGTACATAGGGTCAATACATAGACAACTAATTGCTTGTTATTCAGTAACACGGTTATGTATGCATGCTTTCTATTGGGTCAAACTTGTCCATATCCATACACCTGCTGTCTCTCCTCTTGCGTGGATACAATCCTCTCCCCATTTCTACCCCCCCCCTCTACGGCCCTCTGTAGCCATTTCATTGCTGTTAAAATGACTAATAAATTTTATTTATTTATTTGCAGACGTTTGAGTTTCAAGACGAGCTAGGGGAGCTAATCCTTGGAGTGTGTCAGGTGAGCGGTCTCTTTGTTCTGCCATGAGTGGTCGGGGGTTGTGTAATGGCTTGCCCCCTGAGGGGGGTCGTGTAATGGCTGCCTCCTTGCCCCCCTGACAGACTGTACCGTACGGAGTTCTGTGTTTCTTCTCCTCTTACAAGATGATGGAGAAGCTGACCAACCGGTGGCAGGTGAGTGGAGGGGAGGGATGGTAGCCGGGTCTTATCAATGGGGGAGGGGTTATTTACCTGTCGTCTAGTTAGTTACGTACAATTATAATTATGATACAAAACAAGCATTTCACTGCATACCTTTGACTGCATAGCCATAGAAACAATCAATTGCAATAGTAATAGCGTGTGTTTAGTCTAGAACATAATGTGTTTATTTTGACAAGATTATTGCAAACTTCACAAAGCTCAAGAATTGTTTGTCTTTCCTATGTACCTCCTTGTTGCTAGGACACCGGTGTGTGGTTCAAGATCCAACGAGATAAACTAATAGTGTCTGAGCCTCGCAGCGGACGAAAGGAGGACTTCGAGTCAGTCATGTTTGACTACTATGACATTGTGAGGGAGAGCTCTCCCAGCAGAACCACACGTGAGCTAGCTAGCGTCTACCATGGAACGTAGAAACTACTGTATTATATTTATTGCTGATTCAGCTATATTAGTTAGTCTGATTATAATATCAAGTACTGATTGTAGTATTTCAATATTTCATAGCATTAATAAACCACACCCCCTATAGCCTCAGGGGAGGAGTGTCGGACAGGGGCACTGTTCCTGGCAGTGTGTCGAGGGAAGGTCAGTGAGGGACTGGACTTTGCCAATAACAACGCTAGAGCAGTCATCACCGTGAGCTCTCAATAGCACCCCCCCCCCACACACACACACACTCCACATACACTCCACACACACACACACACACACACTCCACACACACACACGTCAGGTTGGCATACCATTCCCAAGCATCAAGGACAAACAGGTGACATCACGTACATACACGGTATATATGACCTTTACACTCACGCACCATGCTTCAGGTTGAGCTGAAAAGGGAGTATAATAACGAGCATTTTCGTAACCGTGGGTTACTGACGGGTAGCGAATGGTACGAGATACAAGCGTACAGAGCGCTCAACCAAGCACTGGGTCGTTGCATCAGACACAAGTGAGCTATGGCTACCTAGTTACTCTTAGTGTCGTATTATTAGCAGCAGATCGTAGCTTGAGTTGGTAGAATAGAGTTCAATCTTTCAATGCATCTTTGCTTTGTTCCAGGAAGGATTGGGGTGCCTTGATTCTCGTGGATGAGCGCTACAGTAAGGGACCACACTACACGAAAGGTGAGTATCTATTCTGCTAAAGAATAATTTATGATTTCAAATGGTACCATCGATGTTCATAACTATTTGGGAGACAACCGAACCTGCCAATTTCAACCAAATACCATGGATTATAGCCCATGGTCCAAGGCCAAAAAATGACAAATTATGGCCCCAACCAAATTTTAGATTTAGACACATCATTTGAAAGTTGAAAGGTATCTTTCTAAGCTTTCAGAAAATCAGAAAATGTTGGATGTTTAACTACATGTACCACTGTCCCCAGTTGGCTCGGGAACTCTTTCAGTCGCCATAACTTGAATTCCGTGGGTCCAATTTCAAAAATTTTCTGATTTTCTGAAAGCTTAGAAAGAGACCTTTCAAATGGTACCATCAATGTTCATATTTGGGAGATGACAGAATTTGCCAATTTCGGCCAAATACCATGGATTATAGCCCATGGTCCAAGGCCGAAAAATTACAAATTCTGGCCCCAGTCAAATTTTGGATTGAAACACATCATTTGAAAGGTCTCTTTCTAAGCTTTCAGAAAATCATAAAATATTTGATATTGGACCAATGCTATCGAAGTTATGGCTGCTAAAAGATGTTCAACTACGTACATGTACAGTGTCCCCCGTGTAATCAATGGTTCGGGGACTCTTTCAGCTGCCATAACTTGAATTCCGTCGGTCCAATTTCAACAATTTTCTGATTTTCTGAAAGCTTAGAAAGAAATGGTATCATCAATGTTCACTGTCTTCTCTCCTTTTCTTTGTGTTACCCTTGTCTCCTATCCAGGTCTCTCCAAGTGGGTACGACAGAGGATAAGTCACCAGAGGGAGTTTAAACAAGCCCTCCATTCCCTGAGAGCCTTTATTGATCACAGAATGAAAGTGGACCAGGAGACGGCCGACATTGACAGCTCCACCTTATCTGTGTGGTGCGTACATGGTCATGTGATACACTCTGAGCCTCATCAGCGCTACATCTACATACAGTTGTGTATAGGCGTATGTTTCCGTTTGTATAATTACCCTTAGCGGGTAATTTTCGTATGAATATTCGTACAGCTCAGATAGTGACGTTGAACGTATTGCGGGTGTCGTATAATGCTCTACAATGCAAAAAATACGAAAATGTCCACCGTACAAAAAACCCATATCTATATATTCCATTAATTCTTCTGCCTTTCCCCTGTCCCTTTAGTGACCCAGGCACGCCCACTGTTTGCCCCTCCCCTTCTCTCGGTGTCTCAATGTCCTCCCCTCAACAATACATAGCAGCCACGCCCACCATTGCCGTCACATCTAGCTCTACCTTTGTTGCCTCCACCCCTTGTGATTCCCCCCACAGACGACCCCCTAGTCCACTATTACGCAACAGTACCACACCCCCCACCACCGCCAGCCCGCCTCGTACAACAATTTTACAAGCAAGTTCTACCCCGTCTGGCAAAATAACCGATTTTCTTCGCTCCACTAAAGAAAGTTTGAGATCGAAATTTTCGTATCCAGGCAAAACAAAGATAGCTTCTAGTTCAACTATACCTCTGTCTCAGCTTCAGAATATGACACCCAGTAGTCTTTCAACAGGCAAAGAGAAAAGCACAACAGATAATAGTAACACAAACGTTGTTTCTAAGCAACTAGCCTCACCTGTTGTGATTATTTTGGACGATTCTCTCGAAGAAACTATAAAAAACACTCCACCAGTAATAAAACAAGAAGGGACATCGAAAGAAACTATTGAAGCAAACCCATCCCCCTTCTACCCAGTCTGTGAAGAATCGCCTGTTTTGTTTGAGACACCATCGTCTGTTGGATGTGAAACACTTTCCGTCAAGTTAGCCAAGAGAGCTCTCTCTAAAGATGGCGGTCCTAACCAACCTCTCTTGGTGGACGTTAAGAAAAACAATCATCCATTTTCCTCTGATAGTCCCTGTAAAATGGAAGTACATGTATATGTAGATCAACCTGAAGATAAGCCGTCTCCACTCAAGTGTGAAGCTGCAGCCATGAGTACAGTATTTAGCGATGTACCCAGTGGTGAAGAAACAACAGATGATATAGACAGTACGCCCCCTCTCTCTCACCAGAAACCCCGCACACCTCCCGGCACTCTAAAGCCCAAACTGAGCTTGTCGACTGTAAAGGGTGGAACTACGACTATGATGGGTGGGGTCACTCCTAGCAGAGGGACGGACTCGTCCCCGATGGGCCAGCCTAGGATCAGGAGAAGTAACGTGAGACTGGCTAGTAAGAGAGATGTGGACAATGAGAGGACTCCTCTCTCCAGTAAGGTTAGGACGAGACAGGAGGTGCGTGAAGATGTCAAACCATTGAAGGAGAAATGGATGGTAGGTGTTTATGATTGTATGGAGTATGGCTGCATGGCATTGTGTTGTATATTGCTTCAGGGGAAAGAAGTGTCCTGTTCTGCCTGTGAGCTAACACTAGCTAAAGGTAAAGAAAATAAAACATGGCTCTTTAAAAGCTATGATTTTTTACTTAATTGTATTTGCCACTTGTATACACGTACCCTCAGGGTTAACTGAGGCAGTTGAGTTGAAAGGTCACCTGTCGAAGACATACAAGAGTGTAGTGATACGATCGAGCAAGCTCTGGCGACATCTCTCTGGGAATAGACCCAAGAGAATGACACTGCAGACACTGATAGTGCCCACCCCCCTCTCTACATGTGTACACGTTGCAGGTACGGCTGTACTGTACCAGCTGCATTCACAGTGCTGTGTTGTGCCCCCCACACACACACACACACTCACGCACACCCACACACACACACTCATACACACACACACACACACACACACACACACACACACTCACGCACACCCATACACACACACTCACACACACACACACACTCACACACACACACACACACACACACACACACACTCACACACACGCACACACACACTCACACACACGCGCGCACACACACACACACACACACACACACACACACACACACATACACACACAGGTGATAGAGATTACAATGCCGTGTGGGACGACCAACTCAAACTATGCTACTCCCTCGTCAAGTGTTCGTGTGATTGTAAAGTGGGTGTGGCTATCCACTCAACCACTGACACAGCACACCCCCTCCTAGGAAAGGTGTGCTACAGTACTATGAATAGTGCGAGTTATATAGCGGACACATTTCTTGGGGAACTAGAATTTTAAACTGCTCATTTGGGACCGGGGTACCTGGCCTTTAAACTTTAAATCGTCATTGGCTTTTCTTCACGGGTGGTTGTAAGCCTTAGTGGTACATGTACATGTAGCTGAGGCTGGAGTTTGATCACTAATTTATTGCTAAATTGCTATTTTTTTTACCCAACAGACTCTACTGGCTCAGGACCAAGTTACCCTCAATAACGACTAATAATACATTATCTTCACGTTACCATTATTCATTCAGCCTCAAATTAAATGTTACTAGTGAGTGGGTGTATTATGCGCATGCGCATATCTGCAAGGTGGGCGGATCTGCTTGTGCAACAGATAGAGAGTTGCGCTTGCAGAGCTAGCTAGCTGCAAAACAGTCAATCTTTTATGCGTACTGAGCTTCAGCCATGAATCCTAGAGGCGTCATCCTCAAGATTGCCGCAGTGGGACTATTCCTGCTGGTTGTGGCCAAGCTGGGAGAGTCAACCCACAGAGCCAGGTATATAATATGCAACAATGTGTTATATCTGTGTGTGCTGTGCAGGGCTTGATCCATGCTCTTTTTTTGCAGCATAGATAGATTCTATAGCAGCAATATTTATGCAGTGTAGCTAGTGTAGACATGTTAAATGCTGAAAAGCTTGTACTAAGAGTACAAAATTCTATAAAAAAAATTGTACACACTGATCACAAGGGTGACTTCCTACCACCACAGATACTGCTATAGTCGGCAGGCGTACACTTATTACACAAGGAGAGTGTACTACTATACCAGCTATTACTATGTTTCGTGTTGGCGTAGTTGGGGCTGGGGCCGTTGCCAACGATCCCGTCAAGTGGCAGCATACACTCGGCAAGGCTATACTAGATACTATAGTGTCCGACAGTGTTGTTCAGGGTTCAGTGGGTCAGGATGTCAACGTGAGTCAAACACACGTTACTCCCTATCTTTAATGTTAATCCATATTTAAATTTATATTAGGTAAGATTTTGTGTTTTGCAATGAGCTCAGCTACATTACACTGATTTAAATCCATGCGTGCATGTCTTTAATAACTGCAATACTGTCTTATTATCATAATCATAAATAAGCCACTGAGTTTTCAGCTATATTTTTGTTGTTTATTCCATGCATCCATGCACACGATGCAGCTGTGTGCTCTAGTAGCTGTCTGAATGGTGGATCCTGCACTGACCCTAACACCTGCACCTGCCCTAGTACCTGGACTGGATACAGATGCCAAACAGGTAAAAAAATGTTTGAGTTTGAGTTCTCATCTGTATAATTATGTGTATTATATTTTTGCTTGCAGATGTCAACGAGTGTTACTTAAACCGGGATAATTGCCAACACAACTGCGTTAACACAGCTGGTGGTTTCCGTTGTACGTGCCGCAGTGGATACAGAGCTAGCGGCAGTGCTTGCACTGGTAAGGAACCAACATCCCTCCCCCCTCAGTCTTACTGTATATCTCACGTCCTCACGCACATGCACAGATATTAACGAGTGCACTGAGGGCTCTCACCAGTGCGACCAAACTTGTGTCAACACGATTGGAGGCTACACTTGTCAGTGTGGGACTGGCTGGACTCTCTCCAGTAATGGAAGGAGCTGCATTGGTTGGTAACACACTGGTTGTGTATATAATGTATAGCCTCTATAGCTACAGTGTGTGTTCATGTGGTCAGCTAATAATTATATAAAATACATGGATTCTTGACTTTTTCACAGCATTAATTGTGTCCGTTAGAAAACATTGCCACATCAAGCATTGATATTTAGAGTAGAAAACGTATTATTATTCCCCTCTTGTGCAGATGTGCCTGAGTGTACTCTGGGTACAGACAACTGTCAGCAGGTGTGTGTGGAGCAACCAGGCAGCTTCTCCTGTGCCTGTAACCCTGGCTACAGCCTCCAACCAGATGGCCGGACCTGTGCAGGTATACTGTAGATTGTGCAGAGGGGTAGCCATTCATACAAATATTCATGGGACAAGGAATGTAGTGATTTGTTTCCATTGTTTTGTGATAAGAATATTCAGTGTGTGGGAAGCTGTTGCTAAAAATATTTATTGGTGTGTGAAATGTATTCATTTTCCATGATTAGTCACGTTATGCTTTATTGCGCAGACACCTGTCTGGGTATTTCATAGTTTGCAGCTGCATGCAAGAGATGTCAATCTGCATGACTGTGCATGCATGTCTTGCGCAAGTGCATGGTGAATTGTTGGCATATATATCTTTGTTATATGCATGTTTTTTCTTGCAGACATTGACGAGTGTGCTGTTGGTACTCACCAGTGTGGTCAGAATTGCCATAACAACGTCGGCTCTTACACTTGCAGCTGTAACACTGGATACAGGCTGGCTCCCGATGGAAGGTCATGTCTCAGTGAGTGTCTTTGCTGGACTGGGTGCTAGCTGCATTTGAATAGGCCGTTCCATCATGCAAAGCCAATGCTTGTTTTGATAGCTACCTAGACTGCCCATTGCACTTGCAGTTATCATTACTGCCAATTTTTGCACCAAATGTCTGTCTAACCCTCCTCCCCCCCCCCCCCTCCCCTCCCTGCACAGATATTGATGAGTGTGCTGAAAACACTGATGGCTGTGAGCACAATTGCCATGACACTGACGGCTCTTACTACTGCAGCTGTAACACTGGATACAGGCTAGACACCAATCAACATAGTTGCAATGGTATGTTACCATGGTTACAGATATGAGAGCATCCGTATTAAAGTAGGTGGGAGGTATAAAAAAAATGACGTAGTATTTTACGTTATATTCATTTTGAAGCCAGTTGAAAGGTCGTGGTGTTTTATGTACCGTACATGCAAGCTACGTGTACATACAGTAAGTGTACTGCATGGTTGTGTGTGTGTGTGTGTGTGTGTGTTGCTTTGTGCAGACATTGATGAGTGCACTGAGAACACTGATGGCTGCTCTCAAGTCTGTACCAACTCCATCGGCTCTTACGAGTGCAGCTGTCGCCTTGGTTACCGTCTGGATGCTGACCAACACACTTGTAACGGTAAGTACACGCATGCCCAGTACACTTTGTATTTAACCGTTATTTCATATAATTCAGACATCAATGAGTGTGCCGAGGGGACCGATGACTGTGCTCAAAATTGCCATAACAACGTCGGCTCGTACACTTGCAGCTGTAACACTGGATACAGGCTGAACGCTGATGGATTTGGCTGTGACGGTAATATTGATTTTCTGATGCAAATTGTAAATGTTATTCTTGTTGGCTGGTTGATACTTGCCCTCGTTGTGTGTTAGTGTTGGCATGGTTACTATGAGTCTTATCTTTTGTTTTTCAGATATTAACGAGTGTACAGAAGGTTCTCACACTTGTGCTCAGAATTGCCTTAACAACGTCGGCTCTTATACCTGTAGCTGCAACACTGGATATCGACTTAATCCTGATGGAAGGCTGTGTGATGGTGAGAAATTGCTAGTTGATCAAGCACACACGCACACACACCCCTCACACATACACACACCCACCCACCCCCCCACACACACAGATATTAACGAGTGTGCCGAGGGTGTGGACCAGTGCGAGCACAATTGCCATAACAACATCGGCTCGTACACTTGCAGCTGTAGGACTGGCTACAGGCTGAACGCTGATGGATTTGCTTGCGACGGTATGTAAGGATCAGTACATTGAAATTAGTATTTGTGCAAGAATTGGTCCTAAATCCCCCCTCCCTCCTGCAGATATTGACGAGTGCCTGGAGCCTGTGGGATCACCTGATCTCCACGCTTGTGACCAGGCTTGCCATAACAACATTGGCTCGTACACTTGCAGCTGTGGCGATGGATACTTGCTAGATCCTGATGGCAGGACTTGCAATGGTGGGTGTGGCTTATAGACCAGCACTGTGTATCTGTACGTAGCTATTATTAGTTTGAAGTCTGTGCTATAATCATGTTCTTTAGTAGTCCCTCGCTATTAATATTAATATTTACATTGTGTATACTTGTACTTACTTCCATGATTCTGTTTTATAGACATTGACGAGTGTTTGCTGGGCATCGATGGCTGTGACCATAACTGTGACAACACCATTGGTTCCTACATCTGCTCCTGTTATATCGGCTATAGGCTCAACTCTGACAGTCACACTTGCTCTGGTAAGTACCACAGCCAGAGAGTTAGCTGGTACCCTACTATATGTGGAGCTACCATTATCCCCTGCTCTCCTTTCTTCCTCACTACTCCCTAAAGAAGTTTAAAATTTGGTTGGCTGAGTTTTTGGGTCAGCTACATTTAATCTCAGCATGTCATGTGATAGCTAGATCTCTCTCAGAGCTACAAAATGCATATTTTCTTCTAATATTGCTAAAGTTATGACCCGTTAAAGCAAGCTTCTCATCCCCCCTCCCTCCTGCAGATATTGACGAGTGCGTAGAGCCTGTGGGATCACCTGATATCCACACTTGTGACCAGACTTGCCATAACAACATCGGCTCGTACACTTGCAGCTGTGGCATTGGATGGACTTTGGACTTTGACGGCCGCCGTTGCAATGGTAAGAAAACAGTTCTTACTATAACTATCTGTACATTGTAACTCTAATCACACGTTTAGGCCCACACATATGAACTGAGTAAGAAAACAAAATGACCTCATAATATTTTTCCTCTAGATGTGGACGAGTGTTTGCCAAATGGTATTGGTCGTCATGGAGACCTGGCCTGCGAGCAAGACTGCATCAACACTCCCGGCTCCTATCACTGTGCTTGTAGAACAGGTTACAGAGTGCCGGCTGATGGTGGTACAACCTGCGCAGGTGGGTGTGGTCAAACATATGACTCCATTTCACTGTGCCTATTGCAAAGAAGAATGTCAGTTAAATCCTTAATAGCCCACGCTTTTTCCTAGAAAATTGACAAAATAGCCCTAAAATCAATCGCTTCTTTAAGCACACATAACATATTGTAGCACTATCAAACAGCTGCTATAATGCATTAAGCCCAGGCTACCCCTCAGTGTGTCAGCCTATAATTATTGTATTTGTACATTTTGCAAGCTATATTGTTTAAAATTTATTCTTTTTTTAATTGTCATTTTCAGACATTGATGAATGCAGTGAGCCTGACAGCTCTCCTGATAGTGATGAGTGTGGTCTCAACAGTGTCTGTGCTAACAACGAGGGCTCCTACTCTTGCAGCTGCTTCAACGGTTACACCTTACTACCTAATGGACGAACTTGTCAAGGTAACCCAATCCATCCCTTCTCTGAGGCAATAATTAGCTATCTAGAAAGCTTTGCAATAATAATTAATAGCAATAGCTAACCTGCTCTGCAAACATTATAATTATTGTCGTTGTACTTTAACTGGCTTTTGAATAAATACTCGAGAGTCATGTCTTTGAAGCCTCTATGATTATAGCGTTGAATAGTTTAGTAACATGAGCATTAGTCATGAGGACCACCACCCACACACACACACACACACACACACACACACACACAGATGTGGACGAGTGTGCAGAGGGCATGCCATGTGGACAGGGTGCACTCTGTACCAACACTCAAGGCGGCTACGATTGTGCTTGTCCCAACGGAACTGTGCAGAACCCAGAAAGAACAAGATGCAACGGTATGGTTACCTGTAGTGTAGTCATAGAAACAGTACCAATAACGTGTGCAAGATTAATCCACAATTTGCAGTATTCACAATCATCAATAATTATTCAAAACCTGCTGTTTTTAAGCTGAAAATATGTTCTTTCATTCCTTTGTTGCCTCCAATCTGTGCAGATATCGACGAGTGCGAGGGTGATAACCATCTGTGTGAACATGACTGTATGAACACGGTCGGCTCCTACACTTGTTTCTGTAGCGACAGTCATACCAACGCTGACGATGGCATCAACTGCCTAGGTGAGTCATTTGTCCCCCCTCCCCCCCAAAGCAATGGGGTACCTTCAACACAGCCTCTCTTATTAGCCTAAGATGACTGTGGTGAACTGGAACTAGGCCTCCTAAGAGGTGGTTAGTACCAACCAGTGTGGGCACATCCCTGAGTGCATGAGATGTCATGTGTGACAGTGTGGGAGTAGAGTAATGCACAGTCTAGTCTTTTGGTCTGAGCTAGTCAATTGAAAAGTAAAAGTATATTGAATGTGCATAGCAACAGTTTATTTATGCAATGGCATATCCTTTAGAAAGAGTTTTGTAGATGGTGTTATAAAATTATTTCATAGCAGACATTTTAATTATGTGCTTTTTTGTTTGTGGATATTTTCTAAAAAAAATTCATTGCTATCTATCCCTTGGGCTATGAATTTCGCTGTCTGTACTAGTATTAGTTGAGTGGGTGTGGTGTATAAGCAGGTGTGACGGGTATGTGTGAATATCAGACCATAATTCATAGTCAGTGTTTGAGCTGTGTGTGTGTGTCTAATGATGTTCAGCACGTTCTGCAAGTCAGCACTAATAGTGCAACACCATGACACCACATAAAGCCATACCTCTGAATGCTATTATCCACCACTCCCCCAGACCCCACCCCCAGCAATGAATATGGTCTTATCCTTTAGTTCATGTTCAAAGCACTTCTAAGACTCTACAAGCTTTCTGATAAACAAACCGTCTTGAAAATTGATTTTTATAAACTTCGATAACTGCGTGTTGGCTACTGATTGAGTAGCTTATTTCGCAACACTGGAATTTTGTATCCATTGTATCCACTATCGCACAATCTTCACTTACCTACCTTCTTTTTCTTTCTCTGTATAGCTCCTCCCAGGAACTATCAAGTGACGTATGGTGGGTCTAGAAACATCGTGGTTACCTGGGACACCCCGCACACCAGTGACGGGAACGTCATGCACTACACTCTTATCGTACAGTCACCGGACGACTCGTCATTCTTCAGGCAAATGGAAATTGTGGATACCAACGCTGTTCAGTACATAGTTGGCGGGGTAACGCCGGCTACCACGTACGAGTGTTGTCTAACAATCAGGACTAACCTCGGAGACAGTCCATTCTCTTGTGCCAGTAACACCACTCTGGAAGACAGTGAGTGTGCTTGGGTAGACTCACCCCAGTATGCTTGGGTAGACTCACCCCAGTGTGCTTGGGTAGACTCACCCCAGTGTGCTTGGGTAGACTCACCCCAGTATAGTAGCTACAAGGTTAATTATCTCTATCATCGTTGCTACTAATTAATAATTCTAGGGCACAACTCTTGGAAATTTTGGGGTTATAATTTAACCTGACCTCTCCCACTCCAGCGCCTGACACACCCCCAAGTGATGTCTCCGCTGCCCTCAATGACCCCTATCGTGTCACCGTTAGCTGGGACACGCCGGCCCACCCCAGTGGAGTCATCACAGGCTATACCATCTATGTTGACTATCGTGACGGCAACGTTGTACCAATACAACTCTTGAGCACTGCTCGCTCATACGAGATCAAGGACCTCCTCCCATATCAGACTATCCTTGTGGCTATGTCCGCTAACACCACAGTGGGAGAGGGTGTGGTCTCCGGTTACCTCTCATACACAACAATGCAAACAGGTAAGTGCAATTTTAGTTTAGAATTTCACAAAAAATGTCTGTAGTTTAATTTTACTATGTCAATCGTTGCTTCGCTGGTTGTACCTTAACCTTTGTGCCCCGCCCCCTCATAGCTCCTCCCCCACCTGAGGCCACATTCTCTGTTCTGAACGACCAATCGTTTCGTGTCACGTGGACCGCCCCCTCACCTCCCAATGGAGTGCTGACTCAGTACTTTGTCGTCATCACCAACGTTAGAACAGGCTACAGACAGACGTTCACCAAACAATCCACTGATTTCGATCTCTCCGTCACTCTTGACAATCTGAGTGAGTAGTCGTGCATGTCTGTACAGTGTGGTGGCCAACTACTGGGAGGAGTTTGATTTCCTTGTTATAACAATTATTATTTTCTGCAAATATGATTTTGATAATGCACTTATTTTTCACATTATTTAGTCTCTCTTTTCCTTCTTTATAGCCCCTTTTGTGCCGTACACTGTTGAGGTAAGCGCTGCCACTGAGGCAGGTACTGGCCAACCCAACACCCTCATAGTCTACACCAAGCAGGGAGGTGAGTTTATATTACCGACTATTTTTGGCCTTAATTCCCAACTTCATTTCTCTATGCTTTAAAAATGTCCATCCAAGGCAATGCATGGGTCCTTTGTCTCATAATATAGACACAAGTAACCACCTCTTAGGCTTATAGTTTACGCTGTAAGAAAGAGGCAAATTTGTGTGTGTTGAATTAATTAACTCTTACCTATAGTATTACGTAACACCCCCCTCACCACCACACACACACACACACACACACACACACACACACACACACACACACACACACACAGTTCCCGTACAGCCCCAGATAACAGCTGCCCCTCGCACAAACGGAGAGAACGCCCAGATCACCCTCCAACCCATCAGCCCTGACGACGCACACGGCTACCTGACAAGAGTGGAGGTGGCTTATAACGAGGCCAACTCGAGAAATGATGACTGCTCTGGCTTTGATCCCAACGATGTGGACTCCAACTCTGTCCTGGTCATAGAGGATGATCTAGATGACTCACAGTATAGTCTGGCTGGATTGGACGCAGGACACGAGTATTGTGTAGCCGTGAGGGCTAGCACTGCTCTAGGATCCAGTGACTACAGCGATCCCTTCAAAGTTACATGTGAGCTTTTAGCCTCGTCCCCACGCCCACTTCCTCTCCTTTAAATTGTTTGTCTAGTGAGCTTTCTGCTTTTTGAGCACCATTCTGACGTTTTTTTCATGAGGATGTCTATTTGAATTCAATATATGTGCAGAGAATTTTAGTGTTTATTCTACGTTCTCCCCCCCTCTTCCCTCCCTCCTCCCTCCCAGTGTCCAACCCCATCCCTGTACAAGTTCGATTCACCCTCGCCAGCGACCAACAGTGCGGAACTTATGTGGTACGTTGTTCTATAAGTAGCTGCATAATTTTGAAGCTTACACGTACACTTTATATTGTACCTGTAGGATTGCACTAATGCATGTCAATGCAAAAGCTGGTATAATGTGATTCGTACGAAAGCATTGTTTTATAGCAGGCAGCATATTAACCCCCACCCCACCACCTCTAACAGGCCGATCGCTCAGACGAGAAGATTCAAGACATCAACCAGGCCATTGCCGACTATGTAGTGGACAGCTGCCAATGCAACGGCTTCTCCACAGAGTACCTCACTGACTCTATGCTAGATTGCGCCAGAGATGATTCCAACGAGTTTATCTACAAAGGAAACGTTCTAGCCACCTCGGTGTTGGACAGTGCAGACGTTAGGGACACCCATATCCAAGGTTTTGTCGATACTTCTCCCGTTGTATCCGTTCTTGGAACGTCTTTTAAGGTCAACCCTTACTGCAATACCACAATCAATAATCTAGAACCCGGTAACGGTATGTGTTTGGCTCGTGCCCCTACCGATGCTCCAGGAACTGCAGCTGGCTCGAACACAATCATTCTTGCCCTGGAGATCGTGGGAGGAATTGCCGGCGCAGCTCTGTTATCTCTTGTCATCATCGTGCCCGTGTGCATCGCTTGCTGTTGCTGTGCCAGGAAGGACGTTAAGAACAAGAGAGAGGGGTTGAATGTCCAGTAAGTGGCTGTGTACAAGTACTCAATGTGTACAGGAAATGTATAGTATACTGATAGTGGTGTCTCCAGAATTGTCCAAGTGGTCAATCCTCCATCTCAATTGAACATGGCCTTAAGTTTGTTTAGAGGTGGTTAGTACCAATCATCATTGTTATACAAGTTCATTGTGGAGTGTTGGTATGTCCATACATGTCCAATTAGAGAGGCTTAAGAACTTCATTAGACCCTCTGAGATTCTCTGTTGCAATCAATCTTGAGTAATCTTTATAGTATTGTGATCTTAAATTTTATTTTTGCAATGTAATTAACGTTCTGCTGTATTGTTCCCTGCAGAGATCACATGGATGGCCGTGATATCAACAGGAGAAGTGTGCCCGAACGCCCCCTCCTTACCAACACTAGCGGGATGAGTACCCTCACCCGTGGTGATCTTACCGGTAAAACTGGCACTCTCCCTCGTGGAGCACTTACCGGTAAAACTGGAACCCTTCCCCGTGGTACCCTTCCTCGCAAGCAACCTGGCAACAAGTACCAGTCTAGCTACGAAGCCATGGATGCTCTGCAGACCACTCTTCCTCGTCACAAGCCCGTGAGTGACTTTAACCCTGACTATGAACCGGTGGAAGATGATGGTGCTGTCAGGAAAATTAATCTGGGTACCCAGGGAACGTCGGGATTCAGCAACCCTAGCTATGCTGACGATGATGACTACCAATATTAACTTTTTTTATCAGATATTCTGACTGGTACTATTTTATCTCTGTTGGTATTATTTACTAGCTGGCTGTAGAAATGTAGCTTCAACCACAAAAATTAATTGCTTGTATATATAATTTTGTATCCCTTGTGTAATTACTGTTATAATTTTGTGCCCTCCCCATTCCATGATGTTTTTTAGTGTCTCTCTGTTACATTAATTGTAATTGATCTGCGCATGCTCAGTAAACTATAAATTCTAGTACATGGATTTGCTGGTAATAATTATGCATGGCTTCTGTATATCGCAGTGCATTTTTTTGACTAACAAAAGTTAAACAATAATTCAGTAAGAGAGAATAAACCAAGTGATAGTATGAAGAGCACTGCAGCTTTTCTGCTCTTGATGCTAGCAGTCTGCAACTGTCAAAATAACTTACAGTAAGTTTCATTAAATTTATTGTGATGCAGTATACATGTACATTTAATTAGCTTGTTGTTGTCTGGTTGATGTTTGTATCGCATTGCATGCATTGCATTGGGGCCTTTTTGTATACTATTATAGGTTGTACTTTATGCAAGTAGTCTATGGTAAGTAATGCTATAGTTGCTGGTTGTGTATACGTATACAGTGGAACCTCTGTAACAACCACCTCCGAATAAAGGCCAGTTGCTATATAACGGCCAGGCACCCAGGTCCCAGGCCAAATGAACTGTTTGTGTACAAAACAACCTCTCAACAAAGGCCATCTCTGTATAAAGGCCAAAACATTGTTCCCCAGAGGTGCATGTCCGTTATACTAGAGGGCCGGGGTTCCACTGTATAATTATATGGGTAAGAGCTCAGTATAGACAAAATACATCTATATATATATATCGTCCAAATCCCAAAGACTAAATATTTCCATTCAGATCATTTTACGAGTATTATTTCTGTACATACCCTAGACAGAACATGCAATAAATATTGTGTATACGTAACAAGGTCAATATACTTAACGTTTAACGTTTATCAGGACTGAAATTTTAATTTAACAGCTTGTGAAACAAGCACTCTTTACACATATTACCAGACACTTTCAATAAAAGCTGTTGCTGATCCCACACACTACTTTGCACAGGTGCAGTGAAGCGAACTCCCTCCGTCTAGTGGGTGGGTCGACCCAGTTGGAGGGACGAGTGGAGGTGTGTCAGTCTGGATCCTGGGGTACCGTATGTGACGATTTATGGGGAGTAGAGGATGCCAGCGTTGTGTGTGCACAGTTGGGATATCGTAGAGAAGGTTGGTTATAGAGCTGCTGCTGTTAAAGTGCGTCTATTGTGTGTATATAGTCATCCTCTATATAATGCAGCAGGCAGGTTATAATATGCCACCTCAGCATGCAGTCTGGTACAATAAATTTGAAAGTATAATTACCATTATGAGCTTACTATACTACTGCTGCATTCTGCTAGTATATAAGCATATATATATATTCTACTGCAGCAAGTATTGACAGTTCATGGTGTAATGTTATGCCAGAGAATATACTATGATTATAACAGTTTAAAGCAACATGCAGTTGTTCTAATATAATCCAGTTCTGCCTGCTTGTCTGCATACACCATTAGCTCTGTCTGTTTTTATGCTCAAGTCAACATAACACTATCTCCTCTTGTTTGTTTATCATCTTAACCATAACTGTTTACACTCACACGTGCAGGTGCCGTGGCTCTTAGTAGAGCTACCTTTGGCATCGGCTCTGGTGAGATATATCTCGATGATGTTCAGTGTGTCGGTACTGAGACTGGATTGGTCGATTGCCCTCACTCCGCCGAACATAACTGTGGTCACAACGAGGACGCAGGAGTCAGGTGTCTCGAAGGTATTATGCTAGTCTGCATGCATGGAGAATATATAGTTACATGCAAAAACGTTGCTCTAACTGCAAACTATTCCGTGCTTTATGAGCGTGTGCATGCATGGGCCTTGCATGGAATATATAATCAGTATAACTGTTACGTGGAGGGGGGGGAGGTGCTTAAACTTTTCAGTGCGTATAAATTATATGGTACTCTGAATGATACAGCTTGTCAACTCTCCATTAATTTATAATTAATGGAGCCCTATATATATATATAGGGCTTATAAATTATTATTAATTAAGCCCTATATATATATAGGGCTTAATTAATGGAGAGTTGACAAGCTGTATCATTCAGAGTACCATATAATTTATATGCACTGAAAAGTTTAAGCACCCCCCCCCCCTCCACGTAACAGTTATACTGATTATATATTCCATGCAAGGCCTTGTGTCTTGAATGTCTTCTTATATATATACACGCTCTCAGATGTTTGTTTGGAGGGAGCTGTACGACTGGTGGATGGGACCACACCCAATGAGGGACGAGTGGAGGTGTGTCAGAACGCTGTGTGGGGGACCGTGTGTGATGACTTTTGGGACGTCACTGATGCAGCTGTCGTGTGTACACAACTCGGCTATTCTCCTAGTGGTAAGAACAATGTAACTCACAACTGCATGCATGGGGAATTGTACTAATTGTATACGCAGTTATACTACCGAACTATATACATCTGTCACAATTGGACTACAAGGAGCTCTTGGTAGAACCACAATGACAATGCTTCATTGTATAATAGCATAATGTTGTGTGTGTGCATGTGTGTGAATGCAATCATTATCAGTAATCTCTTCTCTGATAGGAGCCCAAGCTCTACAGAGAGCTCACTTTGGTCGTGGTACAGCGGGCATCTTCCTGGATGACGTTGCGTGCACTGGTAGTGAGGCTCGCCTGGTGGACTGTCCACATGACCCCGGCCCTGGTGATTGCAGCCATTTTGAGGACGCCAGTGTGATATGCAATACAGGTAACTTTTATCAAAATGACACCCGTGGAGATGGCAAATAATCAGCAATTCTGTAGAAGTATGTTCCACTGTTGTAGCAGTAATAATACTTGCACAAGCTTTTCTAAATATAATATAGAGTTTGGAGTGACACCTGCATATATACATGTACTCCATGTACTTGTATAGTTGTAGTTGCCTGTACTACCGGAGATGTGCGACTGGTGGATGGGACCACACCTAATGAGGGACGAGTGGAGGTGTGTCTGAACGCCGTGTGGGGGACCGTGTGTGATGACTCATGGTCAACTGAAGATGCCCAAGTCGCCTGTCGTCAGCTGGGCTTCTCAACTAATAGTGAGTTGCTTTCCTCACCTCCTTTCTTCTCCCTCTCGCCCACGTGCACTCTGTGGATGATGTACCTGTTGAACTAGCGCCCTGAGGCTTTTGTGTTGTAACCTATTGTGATAAATGTGGTTATACGCTGTTTTGGTACAACAGCTGGGGCATAATCGTGGTGTGATAGTAATCTTTCTCCATCTAGGTATGCTCAAGTGGGGCGGCCACTTTCAATTTTTAATCACACAAATCTGCCTCTTTTGTGTAGTAACTTAGGTGACCAGCCTATAAGTATTGATTACCAACCACCGTTGTGGATACACCCCCACAGTTGTTGATAGACCACCCTCTCCCCACACACGCACACAGATGTAGATCACACTGTCCTGATACCACCCGGTAGTGGACCCATTCATCTTGACAACCTGGCCTGTAGTGGGAGTGAGGGACGACTAATAGATTGTGTTTACGACAGCCACACGGATGATTGTAACCATGCCGAGGATGCTGGGGTCAGCTGTGAGGGTAAGTCTACTGTGAATAGCTAATGCTACACAGTGATGTAATGCAACCTCTAGTGCGTGTTGACTGTGCTTTTTGCATGTATTCTAGTCCACTGTATACAATAAATAAATGTTATGTAGCAGTAACCAAAATTGGCTATTTTAAACTGTCAGATGAGGTACTTTTAAAACTGCATGTTTACACTAATGTCATGGGTTGATAGTTACAGTTAGCTGTGCTTATATAATGACAAGTTTTCTTGATGCTCTCGCTCTAAGCATTACTTTCAGTTTCATTTGTACTATGAGCTATTTCTAAAGTTGTACATATCTACCTCATACAGTGACTTGTTCTCAAGGGGCTGTGAGGATTGGGGAAGAGGGGCGTGTCTCCGCTGCTGAGGGACGGGTGGAGGTGTGTATCGATGGACAGTGGGGCACTGTGTGTGATGATCGCTGGGATGGTTTGGATGCGGCGGTGGTGTGTGGACAGCTCGGATTCTCTAGATTTAGTGAGTGATAACAGGTTAAAACGTAGCTACGTAAGTGGTTTCTGATAGCATTAGCTATAGAGTATTGCTAGAAAATACTATCTTGTAAATTGATGTTATCAATATACTCATATTAGGTGATAAGAACTGCTGGCTAGCTTCTCAAAACTATATGTAGGGCTGCAGCCATCTGCAAGGGGGCGGAAGTTGCTCTTTCATTTGTATATGTAGCCTGGCCTCTGTGTTGACATTATAGTACTAAATAAGCAATGCAGTGTGCATACAGCCCTTAACCTACCTCTACTTTCCCTCCAACTTGCAGATGCCATTGCCCACCCAAACGCACGGTACGGCATTGTCACCGACCGGCCCATCCTCCTGGACGAGGTGTTCTGTACGGGGACGGAGACACGCCTACTAGACTGTACGCACAGCAGCAACCACGATTGCAGCCATTTTGAAGACGCTGGTGTGAACTGCAGCTCTACCTGTGAGAATAAAAGATAGTGGGAAGAAATAGGAAAAGAGTTAACGTTGCAGATAACTATAGTGGAGTGTTGTTTGATACCGTATAAATACGCAACCAAAGCCAACTTCACCACCACACACACACGCACTGAAGCCTTAGCAACGTTATTGCAGCTAGGGCAACTATTAGAGCAGTAAATACAATTATTATTATCAATTAGGATAATGTTCAGTTTACATTCCAGTCAACACAACACGTACACAATTTCTCACTACATCGTTTATATATAAATACAATTAAGTCATGTATATAGCGAATAGAGATGGGAGTTTTATGTGTACAATAATTATGTTTGATGTCCGTTGTTGTACCTATTTGTTTTGTTTGTGTAAGGAGTCTTGTGTGACTGACCGTGTTCCTGCAGTGTTGTGTGAGAATGGTGCTGTCCGGCTAGTGGGTGGAGCCTCATCCCTACAGGGGAGGGTGGAGATGTGCTGGAGGGAAGAGTGGGGCACAGTCTGTGATAATGGTTGGTCAGCTAGCGATGCAGCTGTCGTTTGCAGTCAACTCGGACTAAACAGTATAGGTAAGAACTAGTAGCCTCTTGATTGCCGTGTGCAAGGTTATGGCCTCTATAATGGTGTGTTTGAAGTGCAACCCTGTTCACCTCACCTCACTTGAATGCAAACAAAAGCATACGTCAACCACCAGCTACAGTGTACACAGTGGGACAACACTGTACAGGCTCTGTACACTAGCTACAGTGCACACAGTGGGACCACACTGTAGGCTCTGTACACACTAGCTACAATGTGCACAGTGGGACCACACTATAGGCTCTGTACACTAGCTACAGTGCACACAGTGGGACCACACTATAGGCTCTGTACACTAGCTACAGTGTACACAGAGGGACCACACTATAGGCTCTGTACACTAGGTCAATTAGTGTAGCATTTCAGTTTTTCAAGTGAGGTCGAAAGGTTGTACGAGTGAGCGATCTTCACAATATTGCAAGTATTAATAGCCATTCAAGTGCTGTCAACACAGTTTGCTTTATGTTATCATAATGAAATTGTATGGCTATGTGGATATGGACTGCATGTGAGTGTGGTCACTAGGGTACAATGATGCTACCATAATGGGAGATAGTCCAGCACTAGTGGGAGATAGTAAATGTTTCCCTGGTGATAGTTTCATTGTCCGTGATGTACGCCCACGAATGCCCGTGAAGTTGTACGATTGCTGAGCCACAATGGCCGTAAACACAGCTGTCAAATGGTGTCTGATCCAAGCAACCTCTTAAGGCGTCGTAGATATTGAACTGCATGAAAGTATTAATAGTGTCTCCCAACAGCTGTGCAACATGTACACATACCCCTAGCGTACAATTAAAGATTGGCACCTCGTAACCTATTATATTATTATAAGACATGCATAAAAACCTACCATATATATATATGGTGGATATAATTATAAAAAAAATGTGTGGTCTATCTATCATAGTCTGCTACCTGTACCCACTTTCGTCTTCTAGAATTTTTGTGCAGTAGCCTGTAATTTTTATATCTATTTTCAGGTGCTACTGCATTCTCTGATGCTCACTTTGGACAAGGATCTGGTGACATTCTACTCAACAATGTGGACTGCAGTGGAACAGAGAGCAGTCTGATTGAGTGCTCACATTCTGGTATAGGGGCCATCGGCAGCTGTAGTCATGGTGATGACGCTGGAGTAAACTGCAGACCTAGTAAGTGGATGTGGTACAACTGTAAGTAGGGTGTGCCAATTATATTCCATTAGTACATTATACTCCTTCTGTTAATTGTGTGGTGTGCTCGGGAGTTTTTACTAATGGGATTGCACAATAATTATAATGAAGCACAGCCAAGATAATCTTTGTGTATGTACATATGCACGTATTATAGCATGTATTATATATATACATAGAGTATAGACTTTAGTACAGCGTGTTAGATATGCTCCAAGCTTATTCACTCACCCAGTTAGCAAACCTACTGCTTAATTGAGTTGACAGATGAGACTGTTGTATTGAAGCCATGTGCATGTGTGTGTCAGCCACAAAGTAGTCGGGCCTTTATGATAATTATCAGCCACTTAAGATAGTGTACCAATGGCCCACTTATACTGTTCAACCACCAGTCATATCTAGTGGTCAATGCCACAACTGCCTGTGACTGTACATCTAATTAATAGGATAGCTACTCATGGAAGCTTAGCCCTTAAAATTTAAAAAATGCGTCCTTCAGTTCTCTATATAAAAGTAAGTAATACAACTTCTATTGTGCGATCGTTTCTTTTCCTCGTTTCACTAGCTTAGTGAATGGCTTCTAAACATGACTCATGTAAGTAATCATGTTGACAAACATTAGAATATGGAATGCATATACACGTACGTACCACGCAGGGATGGGGTAAAACGTGCCGTTGCTATGTAGAACTAATTTGCAAGGAAGAATCTATATCAGTTACTAACCCCTCCCCCTACAGGGGTTTGCTCCGATGGTGATGTGCGTCTGGTGAACGGTCTGACAGAGTTCGAAGGTCGTGTGGAGGTGTGCTGGCGTGAGGAGTGGGGGACAGTGTGTGATGACTTTTGGGGCGAGATGGACGCTCGTGTGGTGTGCACGCAACTAGGCTACAATCAAACCATCAGTGGTAGGCAGCTGTGTGTGGGTGTGCGTGTGTGCGTGTATGTGTGTGTGTGTGTGGGTGTGTGGGTGGGTGTTTCCCTGGGGAATGTTGAATATTGCCTCAGATGTGCAGAGTGTACTATATATTGTTTGGTAAGCATCATTTCATTTGATAAACAAAAATGGAGTTGACTGTTCAGTAAACGGTAAATGTTTGGGTCATTAGTTTGTAGCATATCTTTACAACTTCTTCTTGTGATGCAGTGATTAGTTTTCAACGTGCTGAGTTTGGCCGCGGGATTGGAGAGATCTGGTTGGACGATGTGTTGTGTACGGGGACGGAGCCCGCCCTCCTTCAGTGTCCGGCTGATCCGATTGGTCAGGATAACTGTGGACACGGAGAGGACGCAGGAGTTAGATGTGAGTGCTCTGTAAATACACAAATAATAAACAATACTTATTATACTCAGAGTGTTTTAATCTATGTGCCGAGGCTAGGATGAACTCAAGGTTAACGTGGTACACGAGGCGCAACCGAGTGCATTGCGTAACCGAAAGCCCATCCGAGTACACCAGCACTAAAACATGTGCTAAAACATTATGCTGTCACGTGATCTCTAGCCTCGTGAGTACAGCTTGCCATGCATGTGCACAGCTCAATATGCTAAACCAGTTTTGTACCTGGCTACATTTCGTTCAATATTTCAATTGTTTGTGTTGTTAACTTAAGCACACTTATTACTTATTCATGGGTCACTCCGTATCCTAGGTGATGTCCATTATATATAGTTACTTCCCCAGGCACCATTCTTATAATCTTACTTCCTACACTAGTACTACGGACATGCAGTATTCCAGATTTCAAATGATGTGAAGCATCGTGACAATGTATACACAGCAAACTAGCGATACAGACACAATGAAATTTGTGTAGACTTTGCTTTGACAGCTTCATTTGGCGCCCAACTTAGACCAACAAAAATTAGACTGTTCAAATTGGCACTATTAGAGTCAGTAGTGCCTTTATTATAGAAGTTTTACGGTACTGCACTGTAGTCCTTGGACAAGTAGCTCAGCTAGCTCTTTACCTGTAACTGCATGGCCTAACTGAATATTCTTAGGCAGAAGGGGTCTCCATTGATGTTCAAATGAGTGTTTTGCTATTTTTTGCAGTAAATATATTAGTGGTTGACTGGCTGCCTGGCCTAAACCATAATTACTAGTCAATAAGTGTACAAGCTTAAGCACGGTCATGTGACTACTTTTAATTAGCTAGAGATTGTGGCAGCAATAACCATAAAAGGGGCGTACCCAGTAGTTATGTGCTTGCATTTGCTTTGCAAGAAAAAGTGGGCACGGCTCATGGTGCAATATGCAAAGTGGCGTATATAGCTATACGTATAATTGCAGTTGAGGAGCCTGAAGACTATCATGGAACTAAATGCTAGTGAGGAAAATATAAAAAACAAGTTTTCTAGATATAGAAATATATTACGGAAGTATACCGACTCTCATCATGCTTTCAAGCTTGTCTTTAAAGGAAAATCTGTTACAAGAAAAGTATTGTGGGTTAGTCTATTTTTTCTGTGTTTCTGTGGTTTCCAGTACGGCGTCACAAGCTCTAGTATTGCTTTTGCTAAAATCCCTACATCAACAACTGTGTTTACAGATCAAAGGGATAGATTGATTTTTCCTGCAGTCACTATTTGCAACTTGAACGGCTACAATGTCTCATACCTCAAAGAGAACAATCTCACCAAGATCATAAAAACTGCTATTTATGACGAAAAGAATAACGAGGATTGTGCTTCTTTTGTTCCACCCAACTTCCCCAAAAACAGAACTCTTTACGATACTGTGCTTGAGACAAGTCAACCTATCCATAACCTTGTTGAAGATTGCCACTTTCTGGGAAGAAAATGCAATATGAGCTCTGACTTTATTGAATACCTTGTACCTAATGGCAAGTGTTTTACATTTAACGGTAGAAACGCCGAGAGAAACTACAAGACTGTTACTGGAGACGGATTTCGTCACGCTCTCGAACTGGTGTTGAATATTCAGCAGGATAAATTTGGTGGCTCTGTAAATGGTGAAGTTGGTGCTTTGATAAGTGTACATGAACAAGATGTTCCAGCACGTGTTTGGGAGACTGGAGTCACTGTACCTGTCGGCCACAGTGCTTACTTGGCTGTCACGCGTGAGCAAATTGAAGACAGAACTGGCCGTAGTAAATCAAAAGAATTGGAGTGTATTCAACCAGCGGATACTCCACATTTTGACCTATTCACTAGCTACAACTATTCTTTCAGTGCCTGCCGTGGTGAATGCGTTACACAATCATTGGTTAAAACATGTAAATGTCTGTGGACAAATTCAACGAATTCGCTGTATCGCAATTGCAACATCTCGGACATTTGCTGTATTTACGATGTCCTCAAGAATAGTTCAGAATGTACATGTTCAGTGCCATGCAACCATACTTCATACGAAGTCGTACCAAGCTATTCTACTTTTCCATCAAGTACAGCTGTCAATGCATTAGCAGATAACTTTAATGTGAGCCAGGAAACAGTACGAAACAATTATGTTAAAGTGCACGTATTCTACAAGTCCTTGTCAATCAACCGACAGATAACGGAAAGGTCATACAGTTTGACAGAACTGATAGCCAATATCGGTGGCAACATGGGTCTATTTCTTGGTGCTAGTATTATCTCTATAACAGAGTTCATAGTCTTGATTGCAGACCTGATAAAGGAACTCTGTGGAATCAGTGAAAAAAAATGTGGCAATTCTTGTGGGCTACTCAAGCAAAAAATAAATAATTTTTATGCCGAGAAAAATTGTTGTACCAAGGGAAAGAAGAAAAAAGTCTATGAATTAGCTGGAGGACGTGATGATGAAAAAATGATAGACTTAATGGAAAAACTTGCGTGAACTAATGAAATGAGAAGAAAGTTCTTTATAATTATAATTAATGCTTTTAGTGCAGCCGATGACAATAGTGTTTTATCTGTATGTGTATATGATTATCGTACTATTGTAACGTTACGATGCTGGCCTATCAGGACATTGTGTGCGGCCTGGCATGGGGTCGAGGCAGCCTAGTATGTCTCATTGCGCATATGTAGAGCAATTATGGTAGGTGGAGTAACAGAGGCCATGCAAATTCTGTTTGGGCCAGTTTTTGACAAAATAGCATGGTATTTCTTCGAAAAACAGGAAACTAGTTACAGCTAGAGTCGTTAAATACACGTACAAAATACCATGCATGCATGCAGGTTCGCAGTGTATTGAGAACAGTGTACGGCTGGTGGGTGGAGCCTCATTCTACGAAGGTCGTGTGGAGGTGTGTCTTGGTGGGGGGTGGGGGACCGTGTGCAGTGACAACTGGATCCCCCGGGAAGCTGCCGTAGTGTGCAAACAACTCGGACTACCAGAACAAGGTGGGAACTAATCTCTTGTACATGGAAAAATACTACCGCCCGCCCCACTTCTAGGTGCAGAGGTCAGGCTGGGAGCTTTCTTTGGTCGTGGGGAGGGGCTACCTATTCTAATGGACAACGTAGTGTGCTCCTCAAGTCACCAGCTGCTCACTGACTGCTCGTATCTTGATGCCCACAATCTGGGGGTCAACTGTTTGGCTAACCATTCCGGGGACGCAGGGGTCATCTGTGGAATTCGTAAGTGAAAGGGAGTGGTCTAGTTATCAGTAACTACACGTAGGATTAATTTTTATTCATTTCATGCAAAAGTAACATTTTCCTGTAATGAATTTTTTTTTTTTCATTTTTTCATTTTTGCAGCGCCCCCTGGTCCTCCGCATAGTGTCATCCTCTCGTCCATTAATGCTTCCTCAGTCACCGTATCATGGCAACACCCGCTAAACTCCACCTACCAAGCAACTGTCTTCTATTACACAGTCAACTGCACAACAGACTCGCAGTATTCAAATGCTAGTCATGTGACAGGAGACAACACCACTTTGTTGGTAGCAATAACGGAGCTCCACCCATACACCTCGTACATATGCTGTGTGGGGGGTGTGGGTATGGCGGGTCCTGGGGAGCTCAGCTGTCAGACACTACAAACATTACAAACAGGTACAACACACTACCTACCATATCTGGTTTAGAATGCGACATTCTTTCAATTTGCAAATGTTTGCATAATTCGCAAAGCAAAGAGTGAGCATGCGTATGCAATTTCCCATATGCTTTGCATGCAATTCACAATAGTTAGAAACACAATCAGGCTTGTACAGTGTCATTCGCAATCGATTAACCTTCGCATTCGAAACCCGATTTACGGTATTATAGTTAGTCTGATAATTTTGTAGTGAATTCTTTACTAGGAATTATTATATTTCCGTATCTCTACAGCTCCTACTGCTTCCCCTGGTGGTCTCCGTGGCAATGCCGCCTCATCCGTTGCCATGGAGCTTTCATGGACTCCACCCCCTCCAGAACATATTAACGGATTTCTTGTCGAATACCGTGTTAGAATTAACACATTGGACACGTCACAGACAGTATTCCACATCGTCAGGGAGCCCAGAATTGGATTATCCGGGTTGCATCCGTATTACCGATACGAGTGTTCTGTGGCTGCCATGACAACGGCCCTGGGGCCATTCTCTGCACCTGTTACCATAACTACCTTCCAGGATGGTCAGTTCATGAAACTAGCCTATCACTGCATGTGCACACACTGTATAATTATAATACTGGTCAATTGCAATTCTATGCATTTCAAGTGAAAGGGTTTTAGTACTTATTAATAATAAAATTATTATTAATGATATTCTTTGATCGATGAAGTTACATGCACATGCATTTCCTCTCCACCCCCTGTGCAGTTCCAAGCGGCCCCCCACGAAGTATAGTGGGTGTGGCTAACTCCCCCACTAGTGTGGACCTCACCTGGCTACCCCCTCAACCTCAACACACCAACGGCATCATTATAGGTATTATAAGAGCTCTGTGTGTTGTGTGTTGTGTGGTGTGTGTGTGTGTGTGTGTGTTGTGTGGTGTGGGTGTGTGTGCATGTGAGGAAACTTTTCTGCTGATAGTGAAACATAACAGGCCTCTTAAACTGCAAATTAGTTGAGACTCTAAAATATTAGTTCGATAATTAATATATGTAACTAGGCCTTTCAAAATATCGTCTTTCTTATAATCAGGTATACGTTCTAACACTGCCTCTGTCTCTTATTTCCTTTCAGGTTACAACATTTCACTGACTGTGGCCTCCAATGGCGCCAGGCAAGAGTATACTACCTCACAACTGACCAGTTACACAGTCATTTCTCTCCAAGTCTATACCCGCTACATCGTAACCATAGCAGCACGGACAGTGAATGGAACCGGACCGCAAAGCCTTGGGTATGAGGTTTTGACCAGCGAAGCCGCTCCCACTAGACCACCTCTCAATGTACGATACACAACCAGTAGCTCTTCAATGCTGGAACTGGAATGGGACTTACCGGCCAGGCAGTTCTGGAATGGAATCATTCGTACTCGCCGTGTGGAATTGACAGAGGTTGAAACGACAACGATGCAATTGTTCAATACTAGTACCAATTCTCTGAGTCTGAGCGGACTTCACCCGTACTACAATTACCGATTCAGAGTTGCCATGGTGACGATAGCGGCTGGTCCATTCTCTCCAGCACTCACCCTGCGAATGCCACAAGACGGTACGTAATAATATCTCGTGAAAATTGTTGCTAAAATTTCATGTGCTCTTAATGTGTTACATTTACTTGCTATACCTCCTGCAGCTCCTAGTGGCCCCCCTCGGAATGTCCGAGTCTCTGTGACAACAGATCTTGTATCTCCATCGGCAACGATCATGTGGGACTCTCCGCCAGTAGAGGAACAAAATGGAGTCATAACGGGTTATACAGTGACCCTAACAAACCTTGATCTGGGCATAACTAACACCCATAGCGCCAGCTCAGCACAATTTGGTTTGACAAATTTGGAGCCTAATACACTGTACACTGTGACAGTACGCGCCCTGACCTCAGAGGGGGGTGGGCCGTCTAGTCTGATCACCACATTCAATACTCGTACTGGAGGTGAGTGGGTCTTTGTTATTAATTGTCCTTTCCCAAAACTAATTTAGCTTACATCCCTCCACACGCACACGCTCACACACCACCCACCCACCTACACACACACAGTTCCCACTGGTCCACCACAAAACTTACGAGTGCTTGATCCAATTCTCTCGTCCTCCCTCATGTTCTCTTGGACCTCACCCCCTAGCCACACCCACAACGGGGTCATCATCGGCTACACACTCACACTCACAGAGCAAGAAACAGGAACAACCCAAACACACAATGTTACTTCAGTCACCATGATTACCGTGCGAGACTTGCACCCCTACTACCAGTATGTGGTTGCCGTGGCTGCGTATACAGTTGTGGGGGTGGGTCCGTTTACAGAGGTCATCACTCAGAGAACAGGACAGGATGGTGAGTGGGAGTAGCTAGTGGGGAAGTAGCATAATAATAACATAATTATGATAGCTAGGTCTTTTGCAGTTAGGTCTTTTACGTTGTCTGTAATAATGTACAGTTCCAAGTGGCTACCCTGGCTCGCTGCGTGCCGTGGCTGTGTCCCCTCGTCAAGTGCAGCTGTCCTGGAGCCCACCTCCTCCTGAACTGACCAATGGAGTCATCACTGGTTACACAGTGACTGTCACAGGCGTCGAATCAGATGAGAGCTACACAATTGATACCGTGGCAATCCAGTACAGTGTAACGACTCTACCCTACACCTCGTACATGTTCAGTGTGTCTGCTAGCACAGAGAGGGGGGTGGGACCTCCCAGTCCGGAGGTTGTCATAGAAACACCCGAGGAAGGTAAGAAAACCTCTTGTCCTACATGCATGTATCAGAGATGTGTCCAGGTTAAATCAATCCACTATTTCAATTAAACACACAAATTTTCCTCTTTTATATGCAGTAAACTACCAGTAGCCTCAGAGGTAGTATTTTAAAATACTTACGTTCTATGATTGCTAACATTGATATACTGCCCACAACACACACACACACCCGCCCACCACACACACACACACACAGCTCCCTCCCACCGCCCACAGAATCTAACAGTTGATATTCTCGGCCCGACAAGCTTCAGACTTTCCTGGTACCCTCCTCCCCCTCAATATCACCACGGCAACATACGAGAGTATAGTGTGATCGTCACGGAGATCAGGACTGGGGGAGAGCTTCTCTTAACGAGCACCACAACAGAGATAGTTGCTATGGACCTACTACCTTACACTCGCTATACATGCAGTGTTGCAGCTGTGACAGTTGCCGAGGGCCCTTACACTGCTGAGCTGGTTGCTAGGACCGCTGAGGATGGTATGTACAACGTTTATGAAAACCAGTGCAAAATGTGTTTATTAGTAGCAGCTGGCCATATACGTACATAGGTGTCCTAATTATTTGGTTGATATGGTGAATGTTCAGCGTTTTAATTACAGAACGTATAGAGGACAATAATTATAACATGTGTATTTGCTTCATGCAGCACCATCGACTGCACCTGTCAATGTTCGGATCACAGACCGCACCTCTACTACTATCAGAATGGAATGGGAAGTACCACCAACCGAGACCAGGAATGGAATTGTTAGAAGATACGACATCCGAGTGTCACGCTCTGGTGCCTCTACAGAGAGGCTACTATCCTCAACATCTCCGCTCATTAATATACAGGGTCTGATTCCAGATACTCAGTACCAGTTCCAAGTGGCTGCATTCACCGTCTCCCAAGGCCCATTCTCAAGCAACATTTTAGCCACTACACTTGAAGACGGTAAATTAGCTATAGTACATGATAATTATTGTCGATAATAATACGTGTAGTATGACTTCTTTTGCAGACTGTATGCTAATTGCATTTGTACGCCCTCACGCACACACACAGTTCCCGGGAGCCCGCCCACACACATCACACTCACAAAGAACAGCCCCACATCTATCACACTCTCTTGGTCCCCACCCGTTGTTTCCAATGGCGACGTTGTTCGTTACCATGCTCACCTAGTAGAGTGCCCCACAGACACACTGATGGCAGTACAAACCACAGAGACAAGTGTGATGTATGACAACCTCCATCCTTACTATACGTACAAGTACAGTCTGACAGCTGCCACTGCTGTGGGGGTGGGGCCATACTCTGACAATGCCACGGTACAATTAGACGAAGCAGGTATGTGTTCATTCACCTGCAAATATTATTTGAACCCAATGTTCCTATAAGCTATAGAGCTACATTATTTGTATCCTCAAGCAATCAGAGTACATGCATGTACATTACGTATACCGAGAATAATTTCAAGCACAGTACATGAACGTAACTAAAGGTTAACTTCACTCTTCCCTCCCCCCCACCCCCACCCCCCCACCCCCCTCACACACACACACAGCTCCCTCAAGCCATCCGGTAGACTTGTCTGTAGTATCAACAACCACTACAACAGCCTACATCACGTGGGCCCCTCCCCCTCTCGACTCCCAAAATGGTCTTATTCGTAGTTACATAATCTACCTGACTGGACCTGGGATTAACGACAACCAACAATTCACTAGCTTTATGGAGAGCTATTCTCTCACGGGTCTTCGCCCTGGCAAGACGTACAGAGTGAGCATGGCCGCTGTTACCGTGGAAACAGGGCCACAATCAGCCGATGTGGAGATCATCACTATGGAAGATAGTACGTTATTGACTGCACATTAGTAGTAACATTTTTATTATGACACCCGAGCAACACTGCTGATCTTTCTGAGAGCCCTGATAACTATTATAACAAAAAGCTAGTTTTCTCTTTTTTCCATTCCAGTTCCAGGTACACCGAACAGCTTCAGTATTAGAGGTTCCACTCCGCGTTCCATATCCCTCTCATGGACTCCGCCCCTCGAGGAACAGCGTAATGGTGTCATCATTGGATACACACTTGTCGTGACGCAGATCATCCCCATCACAACAAATCAGCCAATCAGAATTGAGACGACAGAATTGGAGTTTGAAGTACATGCCCTACATCCGGCGTGGATGTATGAATTCAGTTTAGCTGCTAAGACCAGTACCGGAGTGGGACCTTCCCAAACAATCACAGCTACACTACCTGAGGATGGTGAGATACAGTACTGTTCATATCTCGCTGGTTGTTAGGCAGATCATCTTTCAACAGCCATAACTTTAGTAACGTTGATCCAATTTCAATAATTTTATGATTTTCTGAAAGCTTAGGAAGAGACCTTTCAAATGATGTGTTTGGATCCAGACTTTGGTTGGGGCCATAATTTGTCATTTTTCGGCCTTAGACCATGGGCTATACTCCATGGTATGGACAAATTAGTTTATCTCTCAAATATGACTTTGATTACACCATTTGAAAGGTCTCTTTCTAAGCGTTTGGAAAATCAGAAAATCGTTTAAATTGAATGAACGGAATTCAAGTTATGGCAGGAATTCAAACTTATTGGCCTTATACGTACGAATTAGCTTATAAAGGTCTGAATTTGTTACGCTACTTACGTCTACGTATAGTACTCTACCATAAAAGATTTGCAATAGGTTATGAAGTATACTTTAATGATTTAATAATCTACAATGCCTTTTTGATGTTTATACCCATACCTCCCCCCCCACACACACACAGTTCCCTCTGCTCCCCCAGTAGACCTGACGGTAACAAGCCCATCTCCCTCCACCCTCCGACTCAGCTGGAGGCCCCCATCTAGTGATCTAAAAAACGGCATCATAAGAGAGTACCAAATCACGATCACTGAACTAGCCACTGGAACTGTGACGACTGATACTACCACTGCTTTGAGCTACCTGAAGAATGGACTCCGCCCGTATTACACGTACGAGTGTACTGTGTCTGCCATCACTGTGGGGGCGGGACCCCCTGCGATGATACGAGTGCAGCAACCTCAGGACGGTGAGAGAGCATCTTCAAATCGTTCATTTATTAGACAAATACACACAGCTTCAAGTGTTGTCTATATAGAATACCTAGCTGGACATGGTACAAGCATGACTGTATATCTTCCTACACACAAACTAAGATCTAAAAAATTTTGAGCTGTTTTTCTGATTTTAGGCTGAGTCAGTAATTATGTGTCGGAAAGCCTGATCCCACCCCTATACTTCTGTATATACCATTCTCAAACACACACACACACACACACACACAGCTCCTGGCAGTCCTACTGAGCTGACTATAAACCACACCTCTTCCTCCACCACTCTTCTTCGTTGGGCCCCAGTCCCCGCCCTCTTGCAAAACGGGATCATCACCGGCTATATCGTCCTGGCCACCTCTACGAGCCGTAACCATAGTTACAGTGCCGATGGCGACACACTAGAGCTTGAGCTGATGGGCCTGAGAGGATACACGATATACAACTTCTCTGTAGCTGCCGAGACCACTGGTGGGCGGGGTCAACCTCTAGTGATGACCTCCAGGACCCCCCAGGGAGGTGGGTACTTTGGTAGCAATATTAAATGATGCACACGTTGTGCATGCAGTCCCAAGTATGGATAGCTGAAATTTTTAATTATTAGCAGTTACTCTCGATTTTTCAATGGCTGATTTAAGCCCATTTCCTTATATTGGGGTAACATCATTGCCTTACTCATTGATCTCTTGTCCACAGCCCCAACAGTCCCTCCAAGCAATGCTATGGCAACTCGTATCAGTGCCACTGAGGTCCGTGTGAGCTGGGACCCCCTCCCCCTCACTGATGGTTCGGCACCCCCAAGCTTCCTGGTCCGCTATAGAGTAGTTGAAGCGCGTCGAGTCACACGTAATGCCATGGATACAGCCGAGTTTGTAGAAGTGGTGGAGTCAGGTATAGTGGTGGATGAGCTAGAGCCACACCTTGTGTACGGTATCTCAGTGGCAGCAAAGAACGACATGGGAGTTGGCGACTACAGCGCTGAGATCATTACAGAATGTAAGTGTGTGGTCAGCAGACTCCCTTCTGTAAAGCACCGAGTGCAGTTATAGTTTGTTTTGTTAAATGTATGTGTGTTATCTTTGCATAGCATTGTTTTGATAACTAAATGTTATTGCCTTTTGTACTTTATATTATGCTTCCAGAAGTTCCCTTGCATGTTTTGATAATTATAAAAGGGTTGCTTACTTATAATGACTGTTACTTTTTGCACTGTATATTAAAGCTGTAGAATGGAATTTTTTGACAGAAGGTTTTTGTTGAGTGTTTTCGTAGCACGACAGCTGCATGTTATCTAAATTGCTCTTGTTGTCCATTCTTGCAGTATTTGAGGGCAGTCCATTCCGTGTGCACCTGTACGGGCCTATAGTGTGTTTACCTTGGACTGTGAGTTCTCTAGCTATCTAAACAATCACGCACACACATAATAACATCAGCGCTAATGTATCTACCTGACTGCTGCAGCTGCACATCACGCACGCATAATACCATCAGCTAGCGCTAATGTATATGCCTGACTGCTGCAGCTGCAAACAAGCATCATCATGCACACTAATGATAACTGAACATGCATTTCTCATGCAATTCTTTGTATGTATATACGTATACTCCTCGTATATGTTACATTAGTGGCTGTACAACAAACACACTCAAAACAGTGCGGTTAATTACGTCATGTATTGCGCAAGCACATTGCGGTAGAACCTTAGCCTAGCCATATACCTACTATTATGCTATTATTATATATACACATTCTGTTTAGTTACTAAATATTGTTTGTTCCATACACACACGCTTTAATTACAGAGTTCTGGAGCTGCTGAGAAAGTCAACGAGGTTGTCCACTTCCTCTCCTCTAGTCTTGAGATGTCATGTGACTGTATCTACTCCCCCAAGTACATAGCCCAGGGCAGTCTGCAATGTGGCGACCAATCCACAGACAGAACCATCCTCCACGCCACTCTTGTCAGCAGCGAAAATGCCACAAGCGTTCAAATACGAGACTTCCTTCAGACTCTGGTTAACACTGAGCCTACTATTCTTGTCCAGGGTGTCCGACTACGAGTGGCGCCTTGTTCTGTGCTACCAGATGACCTTTGCCCTCTGTACCCGGCACTGCCGATTGTAACGGTTGCCGTGGAGCCCCGAGGGGGTGGGGGGATTAGTGTCACCCTAATTGGTGGTATTGCCGGCGGTCTGGTTTTCTTGATATGTGGAACTTTGATGCTCATTCTGATTGTGGTGGGAATGAAAAGGAGGCAAGTAAAGAGGGAAGAAAGAGCGGGAAGGTACGTGCGGTTGTGTATATAGGGTAATGTAATGCTGTGCCCGTTATAACTTTATTTTACTTATCTACACAATAACATTGTTTGCATATGATATGGAATAACATTTTCTTTTGCTAATGGCATCATAATGGTAAACACCGTACTCACCTGATGTACGCCCCCTCCACCCACACACACATACACCACACATCACACACACACCACACAGACGCAACCACAACCTGAGACTCAACTTCACCCTCACTCCTGGAGAAGCTACTAATGGAGTTGGCTACCCATCGAAACTCTCAAAAGAACAGGAATCAGGATTAGACGACGATCATATTTACGACGAACCCTCAAAATATTTCACCGACAATCTCTCGGGACCACCCCCCTCTTACAACAAACCGGATACTAATTTCGACCAGAAAATGTTATCTGACCTCGATGTCAACCCCTCTCCCCCGCGCACCACTAGAGGAGCACTTCCTGCTCCTCCCATTGGCAACGGCAAATGCAAGAGCATCGATAATAAAGGAGCGTTTGCAGAACTAGAGTATGATGAACTTGGGATAACTCCTAAACAAGATGCTATACCAGGACAACCAGATTATTCAGAGCTAGATGTGAACAAAATGCCATCTCTTCGCTATGGTAATATCGGAGTAAGTGATGTTGTCCCAAATTCATACGAATATCTCACCTCCATGATGTCCAAAGCCACACCCACCCTTACATCTGCAGAGCCTCCCGAGTACTCTAACACACAACCTCCCGTTACTAATGATAACACTGCACGTACCTATGAACCTCTCATACCAGCACCATGGAAACCAAAGGACACACCCTCTCCTAATATGGACTACCAACAACTTGGGCCACCAGTTGGATATGCTGTCCCGCAAACGAGAGCCGATATTTCCACGATGACAAGGAGCGATGTACCACAGCCAAGCCTGAGGGGAGAGCAGCCTACAACAAATTTGGAGCTGCTAGAGCCGTACATTGAAATGAAAACCCCAACATAATTATTAACTTTCATTGTTACTTAATTAATGCAACATTGCTGTGTACTGAGCGAACTATATTAAACATAACACAGTCATGTAATTGTTGTTTTTTTATGTGTTTGTTGATAGCTGCATCATAATTATTTCCTGTCAATGTTGGATAGCAATTCAGTGTGTCTAGAATTGTGCTGAAGAATTTTGTTCATTGCTAAAATTTCCATAGACTAATGTTAGAGTAACTAGCTAGGGAATGCAGGTTAAAAGGATTGTGATTGTGCTCCTACCATTGCTCTTGTGGCAAGTATTAAGCTTAAGGTCAGTTGTATATAGACTACTATAGCCTAGATCCAGTGTGGTAGAGAAACTAACACTTGATATCTAGTATTGAGCATTGTATAGCTGCATGACTTATTTAATCAAGTTTGGGTTATTTACCTGCAGAAGTTGCAAAGGATGTACGACAAATGACGTCAGATTACAAAACACCGTGACTGGGAGGGTAGAGGTGTGTGATGGAGGGACGTGGTACAGTGTTTGTGCCCCCTCAAATCTTCCCAATTCCCTGGCTAATGTTATATGCAGACAATCGAATTGTTATGAATTTATTGGTGGAGGTCAGTCAGTTAGACTAGGTTAATAGGCTGCATGCTAACTATCTGACGGTTTTATATATGTTTGCAGATATCCAGTCTACTTCGCACAATTCTGTCAATTACAAAAAAGTTAACTGTAGTGGACATGAGAGTGCAAGTGATCTGAGTTCTTGCAGCGTTATGACCCCTATTGGTTCATGCTCACGGGCTGTTGTTATTGAATGTCGAAGAGTTATAAATAGTGAGTCCCATGCATGCCTGTCGCTATAGCTGCAATCATGAATTCCTTTCATACCCCATGCACAGCTCCACTTTCTCCATTAAACCCTTCAATAAGTATTCTCAGTTCCACCTCAATTAGACTCAGATGGTCTCGTCCCAGTACAAGCAACTGCAGAAGTATCGATGGCTATAGAGTCACTTGTACAGCTTCTGGGTGTTCCAGTTTGAGTGTAGCATCAACAACACAAACCACTCTCACCTTTTATTCTGCTGGTGTTACTAGCTGCAACTATCAATGCTGCATCCAAAGCTACAACAATGCTGGAAGTAGCTCTGAAAGATGCGCCTATTTGCGTAAGGATATTACATTGTATTATTTGAGTGTTAACTCCCAACTCTTATTCTCTATACACTGCAGCTGTTCCAGGTACACCCAATTCTGTGCAGGGAACGGTTCTGAGTCCACAGTCAGTCCAAATATCATGGTCACGCCCATCATCAAACTACTACCATATCACTGGATATCGGGTTTCCTACAGCAATAATTATTATTGCCCGTTTTGTACATCCCAGTCTATGGACGTAAATGCTGTATCCAGAAATTTAACTATCAATAATCTGATACGACTCGCAACATACACTTTCAATGTGAAAGCTAAAAGTGTGGCTGGTCTGAGTTCAAGCAGCTCCCCTGCTGTGACATTGATCATAGGTAAGCCTTCAAACCCCTCACTAAGTATAAAGTCTCAAACGTATGTTATTTGTTCACTCTTTGTTTATACAGCTCCCCCTAGTGCTCCACCACGACTGTCTGCAACAAATCTGAGCCCTACCTCATTTATTTTGAGGTGGGGTAGCCCTAGCAACACGTACAATCAACCATACAGTTTCTCTATCAGCTGCGACGAGACCTCCTACAGCAACACTGGAGCACAATTAATAGAATCAAACTTAAATAGTGTGTCATACACTGTTCGTTCTTTGCAGCCAGGTGCTACGTATCAGTGTTGTGTGTCAGCTGTGAACAATGCTGGGGAAAGCCCCACTTGCGTTAATAAGCGTACACTGGAAAGAGGCGAGTGAATTTTGCTGTACGTAATTATTTTGTTGTTTGATTAATTAATTTTTATAGCCCCTACTGGGTCTTCTGCAAATGTCCAATATCAAACACTTAGCTCCACTGCCATAATGCTCATATGGACTGAACCTCCCTACCGACAGAGGAATGGAATCATTCGTTACTATGCAGTGAGAGTATGTCAGATTGAACCAGCGGGACAGTGCAAGGATCACCAAACAACTGGAACAACAACCTTGGAGTTATCTCTACACCCACACTATAGGTACAGCTGGACTGTGGCAGCCTACACTATTGATTGGGGTCCATACAGGCAGCCACTAGCGTTCTTCCAAATGCCAGTGGACAGTAAGTGCATAATGTCAGTGCTGATTATTAGTGCCCTTACCCTAAGACTGTCATTGTAGATCTACCTACATACGTAAAATTAGTATGTTAACTCCATTCTATACACAGTACCAAGTGGCCCTCCACAGAATGTACGGCATGGATTATTGAGTGACTCCTCAGTGCAGCTGTTCTGGAGCCCACCTCCCCTTGAAGATCAGAATGGAGTTATCACCGGATATAATGTTTATATTATGAATGCTGACAATATCAATATCTCTAAAACGTTAGAAGTGGGTGTCATGGCAACTATAGAGTCTCTAGATGAAATCACTACTTTCTGGTTTGAGTTATCGGCCGTGACAGCTGCTGGGGAAGGCCCCCACACTGTGTACGGACCTGTTACTACGGCAATAGGTGAATACTATATATAGCCAATGTTACATTGTGCATGTACTTTTACAAACAGGTGCTAAGTACGGAACACTGATAGCAGGTGGAGCGTTTGCGGTAGTGATTGCAACTGCTTTCATGTGTTTGTGTTTGTGTTGGAGAAAGAGAAGACAGAGAAAAATCAACACAAAGTAATTGCTTTCGTTTTAATTCTGAGATTTTAAAATTGCTTTCATTGCAGAAACCACTCTGGTACTAAAAATGAGCATAAACTGAAATCTAAAAGAGACACAAATGAACAGAAAGTGAACACATTAGCAGTATTGTACGGAGATAAATCCGAACGAAAAGACAAGCCAAAAAAGAGGTCTTCTTTACAAAGGTTGAAGAATTTGTTTAAGACTGCAAAGAATACAGAAACTCCTCCCATACCTACGAGACGCTATCTTGAAGATGATGACTTCATGGTCGGGAATTTCGATGGTCAACCAGCCATTCCCTCAAGAGCCACCATCATGGATCAGGTTAATGCAGGCCCACAAAGAAGCGCTGATGAGCCTGCAGTCCCACCTCGCATGTACCTGCTGGACAACGTATTTGTGCAAGGCCTTGAGGCATTTGTAGCTGAGGTGAGTGGGAAGGACGCACCGGACCTAGGAGATGAAGATAAAATCTATCAGCCGTTGATCCCGCCGAGACGTTACGAGGAGAGTTGCCAAGACGACTCCGATGTTTATCAAGCCCTAACTTCAAACAGATCGAAAAGTGACTTTAGGGAAGTAACCATACTGAGTGAAGAGACACGATTTGCGGCAGATTCTGAGAACCATTACCAGCCGTTGGTGAAGAGAGCGGAACAAAGTGTTTACGAGATGGTGACAGTCGGTGGTGGCAAAGATGGTGAGAATAAGAATATTGAGACTGTTCCTAACAATTCTGAAGGCCATTACCAGCCATTGATGAAGCGTGAAGAGCCTAGCGATTATCAGCCGATATCTACATGCATTAGTGGTCGTGGACAGACTTTAACGAGCAGTTTTGTAATGCAGTCAGAGAGTAACTCGGAGGAGGGCCATTATCAGCCACTGATGAAGCGTGAAGAGCCTAGCAATTATCAGCCGATATCTACATGCATTAGTCGTGGACAGACTAGTTTTGTAATGCAGTCAGAGAGTAACTCGGAGGAGGGCCACTATCAAGCATTGGTGAGGAAGCAAGAGGAGAACACTTACCAGTCATTGACATTGCATAGAGACACTTTAGTGTAGCATGGGTGTATTCAAGAGAGTAGTCTTGGTGTATTGTATTGAAGTTTAAGTTTAGTTATTACATGACTAATTTGTTGCCTTGAAAGTCATATAGAACCAGCATAGACCCCACTTGCTGCATAGATATGAATAATAATTTGGTAGTTTTGTTCTGTTTTTGGTGGCTGGAATTACAATATCGTATAGTAAGTGCATCAAAACCATGCATATGCTGTCTAGTACATTTACCACAGCAACCATAAATGTCTCACTGTGTGTGGCAATATAAAAGCAATAATTTAAAGTATTGGGTGGAGGGTGGTCCCAGGTCTTAACTAGGGAGAGAATAGGTGTGGCTTATTGGTTAGGGTGGTGGCTTAGTAGATTAAAGGTCACTTGCAATATACCATATTGGTCCTACATTATCCCATATACTGGCACTGCTATTCCTTTGATCTCAGAGATCAAAAGGCAACAAGTGCTCTTTATGTCAATATTCATTCTTTGTGGTTGTGTACTTTGTCTGTTAATGATGTCATGCTCTGAAAGTCATTTGCTGCATAGGCTATCCTAGAAAACTGGGCAGGAAATGCAGGTCGTCCTGTAAACGACAAACAATCAAACAAAGGGAAAACAAAAAGACAAGATTGTAATAACTTTTTCATGTATGCATATTTGCCAGTCTTAATTGCCATAATACACTGCACTTCATAGCAGTAGGCGGTGACTCTCAAGTGTGTTGTGGTTTTGTGGTCTGTTCACACTAGACCTTTTACAGTTATGGATGTTCTCTTTTGAAGTTGCTGTCATGAGCTGTACTGAGTGCCCGTCACCTTTAACATATCTGCATCATAGGGCATTCTATTGTGGTGGACCCAGCTCCAGAGAGGGGAGAGAGTGGACATGTTGTCTGAATGATGTCTGGTGCACTCCATGTGAGATGCCTGGCCAGGGGGGGAATTCATTGAAGAGACTCAAGTGGTGGTGTGTCGAGAGCTGGAGTTTTTTCAGCAAGGAGGTATGTTGGCATAACAATCTTGTGGTTGAATTGATGCATCCGTAACATGCTAGTATATTGAGAGTAAACAACCGATTTATCGAACACATGCTATTTAACAAGCTGATAGTGTCTAGGTATAGACTAGGTAAGGCTCTATTCAAGTCTAAACTCACGGCCAACAAAAAGCTTCCTTGGCACACTGTTGCATCTCTGCTACTAATCAAGCTGGTGAAGGAAATTACACTTGTGCATGGATGCAGGACAGAACAAGGTACGTATGTTAGTAAAGAATAATTATGTAATGCATTACGAGGGTAATATATTCTATAGAGCAAACAACACAAGCTGGTAGCAACCTGGGGACAGGTGTGTTTGGTGGAGCACTAGTAGCATTGTTGCTACTTCTGTGTATTGTGATAACATGCATTTCCTGTTGTTGTTACAAGAGAAGAATGAACAAACAAGTGACTCTTCAAGGTCAACAAAGGTACTACTGATATAGTCCTATAGTACTGAAAGGTAACTCTTTCAAATTGTTTGTGTGTGGGTATTTGTTTGCATAGCTATAATTATAAGAGTGGCCATTAACAAGTGTCTCTTCACAACCAACCAAGGTAATACCGCAAACACTATTCCATTTAGCATATTGAGTATGCCAGTGAGTGTATACAGCCACCCTTTTACTGACTGAAAAGTAACCTTTTATTTGTCGAACTTCGCTTGTGGGTATTTCCATGCATGTAGCTAGTGATATCCCTAACAATGTGATTTGCCTATCTTAATGTCTCAATCAATAATTAAGATTTGTCCAACAGGAAGGGTTAGCATAATAGGCCACTAGCCTTTCTAGGTGCTCCCTATATACAAACATATAAATAGTTAAAAGGTAGCTAGGGTAATCAACTGACTGAATGTGTTCAGGTAACGTCCAAGAGTAACTTTAAACATGTTATAGGAGGTACTATTGACTAATTTACTAGGTAACAGAAAGCAGCTGTTAATAAGAATATCTGAAACAGTTAACTCCTGCCTGCCTACACAGGAGTGCTTGATTGTGCGACCTAGTTCTTGTGCAGGGGGATATCTCGTAGTAGTCATTAACACTTACTCTGTGTGTTTTGCGTTTCATTGAATGCCCGAGTGTTTTGTATACCCTTTTTATAACTATTGGTCTACATATGTGTTGGCTTGCTGTATTGAAGCTATCACTATATAGCATGCAGTCGCCTTAATTATGATGATTCAATTGAGCATAGATTACCAATTAAATGTACAAATTAATGCTTAGATATGTGACAGTAGTGTGGGTCTCATAATTATATTCATTGCCATAACCAATTACAATTTACAAATGGATGCCCACTAATGAGATTCATGCTCTGAGCGTTGCAGTTTATATAAACCTGGGGCTGTGTTGTGTAATCTTTGTTTTCCGGTAGCTTAGCTAGCTATTAAAGTAAAGCAGTGACTGAATAATTATAAACCAGCCACATAGATCTAGAGACACATGCTACAATGCTACTAGTCTAGCTAAAGTAGATCTGTATAGTATACAATGCATGTTAAAAAGATTGTAATTGTGCTCCTGCCATTTCTCTTGTGGCAAGTACTAAGGTCAGTTGCATGCGGCCTAGCTATATCCTAGGTACTGGTAGAGAAACAGTGATTAAGTAATGGTAAGACTTGAAGTATCTGTGTGACTGTCTGGCATTGTAGCTGACTGTCTAGTGTTAAGTTTTTGGATTTCTTATCTGCAGAAGCTGCAAAGGGTGTACGACAAATGACGTCAGATTACAATACACCGTGACTGGGAGGGTAGAGGTGTGCCGTGGAGGGAGATGGTACAGTGTTTGTACGCCCTCAAATTTTCTGGCTAATGTTGTATGCAGACAATTGGATTACTGTGATGACAGAAGTCAGTTAGACTATAAATATGATGGTTTTATTATAGATCTAAATTATACATGTTTGCAGGTACCACGTCTACTTCGTACAGTTCTAACTATTACAAGGAAGTTGACTGTGCTGGACACGAGAGTGATCTGAGTTCTTGCAGTATTACGACTCCTCCCACTGGTTCATGCTCACAAGCTGTTGTTGTTGACTGCCAAAATTTTAATAGTGAGTCTTAAGATGCCTCCATGCTGTATAGCTGCAATCATAACTTCATTTCATACTCCATGCACAGCTCCAAATTATCCAACAAGCCCTTCAATAAGTATTCGCAGTTCCACCTCAATTAGACTCAGATGGTATCGTCCCAGTACAAGTAACTGCAGAAGTATCGATGGTTATAGAGTCACTTGTACAGCTCCTGGGTGTTCCAGTTTGAGTGTAGAGTCAACAACACAAACCACTCATATCTTTTATTCTGCTTATGTAACTAGCTGCAACTATCGATGCTGCATCCGAAGCTACAACAATGCTGAAAGTAGCTCTTCAACATGCCCCTCTTTGCGTAAGGAGATTACATTGTATTATGTGAGTGTTAACTCCCAACTCTTATTCTCCACACTGCAGCTGTTCCAGGTACACCCAATTCTGTGCAGGGAACGGTTCAGAGCCCACAGTCAGTCCGAATATCGTGGTCACGCCCATCGACAAACTACCAGCATATCACTGGATATCGGGTATCCTACAATAACCAGGAAATGCAAACTACATTGACAAGTTTAACAATCAATGGCTTGACACTCACAACGTACACTTTCTATGTGAGCGCTAACAGTGTGGCTGGTTGGAGTCAAAGCCGTTCCACCACTGTGACCATAGGTAAACCTTCAAACCCCTCCTTGCACATTCATTAATTATTGTCTGTACAGCTCCCCCTAGTGCTCCACCACAACTGTCTGCAACAAATCCGAACTCTACCTCATTTATTTTGAGGTGGGGTAGGCCTAGCAGCACGTACGGTCACCCATACAGCTTCACTATCAGATGTGATGAGACCTCCTACAGCACTGGACTACACTCGATAGCAACAGACTTAAATATTTTGTCATACACAGTTAGTTCTTTGCAGCCAAATACTATGTATCGGTGTTGTGTGTCAGCTGTGAACAATGCTGGGGAAAGCACCACTTGCGTTAATAAGCGTACACTGGAAGGAGGTGAGTACATTTGTTATTGTTATTAATTTGTTCATCAATTAATTTTTTATATAGCTCCTTCTGGGTATCCAGTAAATCTCCATCATCGAGTACTTAACCCCACTGTCATAATGCTTTCCTGGACTGAACTTCCATACCAGCAGAGGAATGGAATCATTCGCCACTATGAAGTGAGGGTGTGTCAGATTGAACCAGTGGGACAGTGCGAGGATCACCAAGCAACTGGAACAACCTTGGAGTTATCCTTACATCCACACTATAGGTACAGCTGGACTGTGGCAGCCTACACTGTTGCTAGGGGTCCATACAGCCAGTCACTACCACCCTTTCAAATGCCAGAGGACAGTAAGTGATGTCAATGCTAATTATTGCAGAAAGAATGTATAATACCTCATTATCACAACATACCCTTGTTTATTTATTAGATTGGCCATTGCATGTGCCTATGGTACCATTACTATGAGCCAAAATAGATTAAAATACAGTATAGCGGGTAATTTTCATGGGGTAAAAAATTCGTTATTTTCGTGGGTAAACTGACCTCCACGAAATGGTAATGTAGGCGTGGCTTACCGGAACGTATGAATGCAGTACAAGTAACGAGACTAAACGAAATTTTACTCACGAAAACCACCGTTTTCCAGATAAACGAATTTTTTACCCCACGAAAATTACCTGCTATACGGTAGTGTATGTATGACATTATGTAGTGTCACGGTGCATGCTGTTCATTCACAGAACCAGGTGTGTATTCATGCACTCCTAATATTAGCATTTGTTTATATAGCCCCTTCTGGGTCTCCTGCAAATGTCCGTCAACGTGCACTTAACTCCACTGCTGTATTGCTCTCCTGGATTGAACCTCCCTACTACCAGAGGAATGGAATCATTCGCCACTATGAAGTGAGGGTGTGTCAGATTGAACCAGAGGGACAGTGCGAGGATCACAAAGCCAAAGCAATCGGAACAAGCTTGGAGTTATCCTTACACCCACACTATAGGTACAGCTGGACTGTGGCAGCGTACACTGTTGCTAGGGGTCCATACAGCCAGTCACTACCACCCTTCCAAATGCCAGAGGACAGTAAGTGCATGGTGTCAGTGCTGATTATTGCTAGGAAGAAATGTGTTTACTAGATCTACATTACGTCAAGGATTTATTCCAATTGGGCGGAATGCTTGACTTTTGCACACTACTGGTTTCTATTTATAGGATATAGATCCTGCCTCTGATATGAAGTATGGTGATTACATAGGGTAGTAGTGAGTTGCATGCCCTCTTCTCTTATAAGCCCTTGAGTACATTAATTTGTAGAACCCTTGTTTCCCATTATACCCTTATTTAAACTTAGATTCCCTTGCCTACATATTAGTGAAATGAATATTGTTACAGCGCATGCTGTTAATTCCATTCTGCACCTGTAACAGGACCTAGTGGGCCTCCACAGAATGTACGGCATGGATCATTGCGTGACTCCTCAGTGCAGCTGTTCTGGAGCCCACCTCCCCTTGAAGATCAGAACGGGATCATTACCAGATACAATATGTATATTCTGAATGCTGACAATATTGTTATCGCTAGAACGCCAGAAGTGGGTGTCATGACAACTATAGAATCTCTAGAAGAATTCACTACTTTCTGGTTTCAGTTATCGGCCGTGACAGCTGTTGGGGAAGGCCCCCACACTGTGTACGGACCTGTTACTACGGCAATAGGTGAGTACTATATATAGCCAACGTTACATTGTGTACTTTTACAAACAGGTGTAAAGTACGGAATATTGATAGGATGTGGAGCATTTGCGTTAGTGGTAGTGATTTCAAATGCTTTCTTGATCGTAATTTGTTTGTGTTGGAGAAAGAAAAGACAGATAAAAGACAACGCAAAGTAAGTGCATCCATTTTCATTTTGCTATTTTAATTTAAAATTGTTTTCATTGCTGCAGATACCACTCTGGTACTAAAAACGAGCATCAGTCTACAAATGAGCAGAAACTGAACACAACTGAACAAAAAGCAAAAACAATTCCTTCCATTCCTATCAGACGCTATCTTGAAGATGATGACTTCATGGTCGAGAATTTTGATGGTCAACCAGCCATTCCCTCAAGAACCGCCATCATGGATCAAGTCAGTGTAGGCTCACAAAGGAGCGATGATGAGCCTGCAGTCCCACCTCGATTATACCTGCTGGACAACGAATTCGTACAAAGCCTCGAGGTGATGAGGAAGGACGAACCAGACCTAGGGGACGAAGAAAAGATCTACCAGCCGTTGATTCCACCAAGACGTTACGAAGAGAGTTGCCAAGACAACTCCGATGTTTATCAAACTCTCACTTCAAATAGATCGAAAGGAGACTCTAGGGAAATGGTATTTCAGACTAAAGAGATACAATTTGCGACTGATTCTGAGAACCATTACCAACCGTTGGTGAAGAGAGCAGAACAAAGTGTGTACGAGATGGTGACAGTCGGTGCTAGCAAAGATGGTGAGAATGTTGAGACTGTCCCTAACAATTCTGAAGGCCACTACCAGCCATTGATGAAGCGTGAAGAGCCTAGCGATTATCAGCCGATATCTACATGCGTTAGTGGTCGTGGACAGACTAGTTTTGTAATGCAGTCAGAGAGTAACTCAGAGGAGGGCCACTATCAAGCATTGGTGAGGAAACAAGAGGAGAACACTTACCAGTCATTGACATTGCATAGAGAGACACAGTAGTGTAGCATGTGATTAGTGTGTGGGTGTATTGTATATTGTTTATGCTCTTAAATATTGTGGTTGTGTATATATTGTAAGTGAAAGTTAACGATATTCATGTTCTGAGATCTATGGGTGCATGCTGCTGCAGTACCGTATAGCGGTAATTTTCGTGGGGTGTCCCACCTCCAACCCTAACTGTCAAATCATTGCTTTTATAGTGCACACTGAATGAGATAGTTATGGTTCCAGTGGGAAATTTACCAGACAGCTCTATATGATTTTCAAGGCAACAAATTAGTTATTACATGCTACATCGATCTGGATCTAAATAAAAACAATTTGCAAGTATGGCTGAGAGGCTACTGCTTTACTGTATGTCCACTGAGCAACCATTATCATAAAATTAATAAGGGCTGTATTACAAGGTCTGGGAGGATAGAGGTGTGTATCGAGGGACATGGTCCAGCATTTGCCCTGTTCATGACTTCTATATAGGTGATACCGTATGCAGACAATTGAGCTTCTGCGATGGAGGAGGTCAGTCTTGATCATAACTAATAACGTAATACTCCACTATATCTATTGCTCAGATGCCTGGATTGTTTTTCAATCGTCATCTTTGGAAGTTTATTGCCTTGGACATGAAGAACTGTTGAGTGATTGCTATTTTTATGACTATCCCTGTTCATGTATTGTTTATTTTGATTGTGGTGGACCTAAAGGTTTGTTCAGTGATGTTATAATTTATTAATAGTATTGTGTTAAATTGTATATGGAATTGTATTACAGTTCCACCTTCTCCATCACTCCCTTCAATAACCATTGCCAGTGCAAGCTCATTCACACTTGTGTGGGCTCAGAATCAGAGCTCATATATGAATGCAGAAATGTGATCGATGGCTATAGAGTTAATTGTACAGCTTTTGGGTGTTCTAGTTTGAGTGGGTCAACAACACAAACCACTCTCACCTTTAATTCTGCTGATGGTGTTACTAGCTGCAACTATCGATGCTGCATCCAAAGCTACAACAATGCTGGAATTAACTCTTCAACATGCATCTCTCTGCGTAAGAAATACTGTGGTTGTATCATGTCAGTGCATTTTAACTCCCAACTCTTATTCTCTACACTGCAGCTGTTCCAGGTAGACCCAATTCTGTGCGGGGAACTATTCAGAGCTCACGGTCAGTCCAAATATCGTGGTCACCCCCATCGACAAACTACCAATACATCACTGGATATCGGGTTTCCTACAGAAATTGCCCATCTTAATTTTGTACATCATTATTTATGGACGTAAATAGTCCTGCATCTAGAAATTTAAATATAAATAATGTGGTACCCAGCACAAGGTACACTTTCAGCGTGATAGCTAAAAGTGTGGTTGATTCGAATCCAAGCAGTTCCATCACTATAACCGTAGGTAAGCCTTCAAACCTCTCAGTGAGTATATACATTCTCTTCACAAAACCCTTAATGTTTCTATAATTATAAACAGCTCCCCCTAGTGCTCCACTACGGCTGTCTGCAACAAATCCGAACTCTACCTCATTTACTTTGAGCTGGGACAGGCCTCGCAACACGTACAGTCACCCATACAATTTCAATATCAGATGTAATGACACCTCTTACGGAAACAATGGACAGCAACTAATGATACCCAACTACCCCAGCATTAATACGTCATACATTTCTCTTTCTTTGCAGCCAGGTGCTACTTATCATTGTTGTGTGTCAGCTGTGAACAATGCTGGGGAAAGCACTACTTGCATTGTTACGGATACCATGGAAATAGGTGAGTACATTTTTAAATGTTCATCAACCAAACATAATTTTTACATATAGCCCCTTCTGGGTTTCCTGCAAATATCCTCCATCGACCACTTAACTCCACTGCCATAATGCTCTCCTGGATTGAACTGCCCTACCGACAGAGAAATAGAATTATTCGTTATTATGCAGTGAGGGTGTGTCAGATTGAACCGGAGGGACAGTGCGAGGAGCACAATGCAACTGGAACAACAACCTTGGAGTTATCCTTACACCCACACTATAGGTACAGCTGGACTGTGGCAGCCTACACTGTTGCTAGGGGTCCTTACAGCCAGTCAACCTTCCAAATGCCAGAGGACAGTAAGTGCATGATGTCATGCAGTACTGATTATTGCTTTGCAATACAACCAGGGTGCATGAATGCACTCCTGTTATAACTATCATTTGTAATGAACATAGAAAACAAACATGCCAGCATTGCATATTGTTCACATAATATTAATAGGTGATTATAAACAACATGCTGTTAATTCCATTCTATATACACAGAACCTAGTGGCCCTCCACGGAACGTATCGCATGGATCATTGAGTGACTCCTCAGTACAGCTGTTCTGGAGCCCACCTCCCCTAGAAGATCAGAATGGAGTTATCACTGGATATAATGTTTCTATTATGAATGCTGACAATATCGTTATCGCTAAAACGTTAGAAGTGGATGTCATGGCAACTATAGAGTCTCTGGATGAAATCACTACTTTCTGGTTTCGGTTATCGGCCGTGACAGTTGCTGGGGAAGGCCCCCACATTGTGTATGGACCTGTTACTACGGCAATAGGTGAGTATACCATATATATATAGCCAACGCTAACATTGTGTACTTTACGAACAGGTGTAAAGTACAGAACACTGATAGCAGGTGTAGCGTTAGCGGTAGCTGTAGTGTTCATGATCGTACTGTGTTTGTATTGGAGAAAAAGAAGACAGAGAAAAACCAACACAAAGTAAGTGCACAAAGTAAGTGCATTCATTTCATTAGTTAATTACTGCAGAAATCTCTCTGGTACTAAAAACGAGCATCAGTCTACAAACAAACAAAAAGGGAACGCAAATGAACAGACATTGAGCACGTCCGAACAGAAACAGAAAGTGAACACGTTAGCAGTATTGTACGGAAATAAACCCCAACGAAAAGACAAGCCAAAAAAGAGGTCTACCTTACAAAGGATAAAGAATTTGTTTAAAACTGCAAAGAACACAGAAACTCCTCCCATTCCTACGAGACGCTATCTTGAAGATGATGACTTCATGGTCGGGAATTTCGATGGTTAACCAGCCATTCCCTCAAGAACCGCCATCATGGATCAAGTCAGTGCAAGTCCGCAAAGAAGCGATGATGAGCCTGCAGTCCCACCTCGCACGCACCTGCTGGACAATGCATTCGTCGTACAAAACCTCGAGGCGTTTGTAGCCGAGGTTAGTGGGAAGGACGTACCGGACCTAGGGGACGAGGATAAGATCTACCAGCCGTTGATCCCACCGAGACATTACGAGGAGAGTTGCCAAGACGACTCCGGTGTTTATCAAGCCCTAACTTCAAACAGATTGAAAAGTGACTTTAGGGAAGTTATAATACTGAGTGAAGAGACACAATTGGCGGCAGATTCTGAGAACCATTACCAGCTGTTGGTGAAGAGAGCGGAACAAAGTGTGTACGAGATGGTGACAGTCGGTGGTGGCAAAGATGGTGAGAATAAGAATATTGAGACTGTTCCTAACAATTCTGAAGGCCACTACCAGCCACTGATGAACCACTGATGAAGCGTGAAGAGCCTAGCAATTATCAGCCGATATCTACATGCGTTAATGGTCGTGGACAGACTTTAACGAGCCGTTTTGTAATGCAGTCAGAGAGTAACTCGGAGGAGGGCCATTATCAAGCATTGGTGAGGAAGCAGAGGAGAACACTTACCAGTCATTGACATTGCATAGAGACACAGTAGTGTAGCATGTGATTAGTGTGTGGGTGTACTGTTTGTTTAGTACTGTTAATGATATTCATTATTATTTGTGTATTGTATTTTCAAGCTGTTAATGATATTCATTTGTTGTGGTACTTTTCTTTACAAAGTGGGTTGCATAATCAAAGAGTAATCTAGCCTCGATTCCAGGCCGAGTTTTCGCTTTTATAATGGTTAGGCGAACAACCGTTATAAAAGCGAAAACTCGCCCTGGGATCGAGGCTAAATAATAGTTAGACACTGTTTAGGAAGTTTCTACATGATTTAGAAGCCCAAAGGGCTGGTTGTAGTATCCCGAACGCAGTGAGGGTTCTACTAGCCCTGAGGACTTCTAAATCATGTGGAAACTTCCTAAACAGTGTCTAAGCATTTTAGATCATAGCAACCATGAGTATTTAGCCAATCAGATTTGAATGTTCTTATCTAATCTTTGCTACATGATTTTCTAAGTGAAGTACATGATTTTCTAAATAAGTACATGATTTTCTAAGTTGGATAGAACACTTCCTTTAGCCAATCAAATTGCAGTATTTATGGCAAACATGATCTAAGAGTAATCATAACTGGGTCTGCGTCATAAACCAGTTTCCTCATTCCATGGCCATTTACATTTTATTTTATAAAGCTACGCTCATCTTGCACAAAGCAACAACCATGGCTGGGAGGGTGCTGCCTTGCTGTATTACAATTACAACCTTCCTCATAGTCATACTGTTTGCTTGCTGTCCAGTAGTGAGGTAAGCTAGAATCCTAGATCTAGAAAGGAAATATAGATGTCAATCAATCCTTATGTAGTTTACGTCAGCTTAGCATATCTGCATCATTACAGGGCATACTATTGTGGTGGAAGAGAAGGAGAGATCAGGTTAGCAGATGGACCCAGCTCCAGAGAGGGGAGAGTGGATATTTGCTTTGGTTCAGTGTGGCTCACCCCGTGTCAAGATTCCTGGGGGATTGAAGAGACTCGAGTAGTGTGTCGAGAGTTGGGGTTTTGTCAGCAAGGAGGTGTGTTGCATGATGGTATATATATATAGGTATATAGGTATGTCCATTGCTCTATAGAGTAATTACATTTATACTGCAATACATTGTAAAATATCTTGCCCTTCCATTGTACAGGACGCTTAGTAACAGGTCAGAGTTATCAGAACTATATTCCAAACTACATCAATGAAGTCAACTGCACTGGAGATGAAGCCACACTGAGTGGGTGTTCTGTGACTGACTATTCAAGTAATTGTGACAGCAGCTACGTTGGGGCCGGAGTGTCTTGTTATTCAAGTAAGTTATGTGTTAATTACATCCATAACCCGAAATTTCATCAGGTTTTACTTTTCTTTTAGCTCCAAACAGCCCAACAAATGTGGAGATCACTAACATTTTTTCATACTCTATCCAAGTGATCTGGTCACCTCCAGACATGAGCAACTGCACCGACATTGATGGATATAGAATTGTTTGCATTAGCAATTGCAACTACATCTCAGAAGAAAACACAAACACAGATCACTCTTTATATACAACAATACAATACTCTAATTCAGTCGACTCCTGCCTCTTCCGTTGCTGTGTATCAGGCAACAACAGTGCTGGAGAAGGTCTTCAAAACTGTGTGTATGGACGTGAGTGCTTGTATAAATATTGTGTCATTCCTGTATTGTATTGAATGTACAGCTTTCCCCACCCCTCCAAGAAACGTGACAGCCCGGTCTTCACAAACGTCACTACTGATTGAGTGGATGGAGCCAGAACAAGACCTTGGGCGGTTCTTAGCTTATTATGTGGTGTGTGGGACACAGACTAGAAATATACGCAGCATCACAGAAACAGCCGTTAACTTTATAGGACTGAGTGTGTTCACCAGATATGAATGCTGTGTCACAGTGATATTCTACTTTGATATTATTGAAAGCATCCCAACTTGTATGAATGCAACAACTGCTCCAGGTATGATTATTTAGCTAACATTTTTCAGTTGGTATACATACATTCAGATCTCCCTACTATTCCCCTGGCTGTCAACGTTACTGAGATCACATATAAGTCCATTCAACTGGAGTGGTCCAGGCCACAACCCATCAATGGCATCATCTCCCATTACACGATTACATGCCTGCCAGCTAATGGAACTATTGTGAGCTTGAATACCACTGCTGATGGACTAGAGACTGTGAGCAACCTCCAACCATTGACCAACTACACTTGCTGTATCTCTGCTACTAATCAAGCTGGTGAAGGAAATGAGACTTGTGTGGATGCAAAGACAAAGCGAGGCATGTTGATGCAGTAGATGAATAAGCTATTATTTTATCTTTCTATATACAGGTCCTCCTACTGAACCACAAAAAGTTGCTATAGTTTCGGCCTACACTAACGGTATCACGCTGACTTGGACTGAGCCAGCTGAGAGCTATGGACAAGCTATCTTGTTCTACAGTATCAACTGCACATCAACACACCACAATGCAGAGATACAACGAGCATACAATACCTCTGTGAATGTGTCTGGTCTTATTGCCAACACCAACTACACTTGCTGTGTTTCAGCAGGGAACTCTGTGGGCGTTGGACTCCATCAATGTATCGTTGTCATGACTGCTATAAATACTGGTACGATATGTAATGCATTGAAGGGTATTATAGTTATTATTCACTACAGAACAACCACAACAACCACAATCTGGCAGCAACCTGGTGACAGCTGTGTCTGCTGGAGTACTGCTAGCAGTGTTACTACTTCTGTGTATTGTGATAACATGCATAACCTGCTGTTGTTGTTGTTACAAGAGAAGAACGAGCAAACAAGTGACTCTTCAAGGTCAACAAAGGTAATACCCACTGCAAACACTGTGTTCCACCATTATTTTTGATTGTGATTTGTTGATTGTGTATACAGTCCTATAGTAGCTACTGAAAGGTAACCATTTTCATTTCAATAGCTAGCGTATGGTATCCAGGCATCCATAACATTGTAATTGCTTGTACTCGCTGCAGCACTGCAGATCCTGTGTACGATGTTCCTGAAGATATAGAGCTCAAAGAGAAAGGCAGTACATTGAAAAGTGGTCCACAAAACAACGACACATCACACAGACACGTGCAGTACAAAGAAGAGGTGAATGTACGATATGAGAAACCAGTGCTTGCTTCGAGTGGAGGGATTGCAATGAACAAAAAACAGAGAGAGAAGAAGCCAATGATGCTGATAGCTACTCCACCCATCACTCAACCTGGCCAGCAAAGCGGTGAGAAGATCTACCAGCCATTAATCCCTCCCAAGACCTACAAAGAACAAGAAGTCTCAGCCTATCAAGACCTGGCCTTTGAGACAAGAGACGTTGGGACAGACATGGCTAATAATTCAGAGGGACAGTACGAGCCCATCAGGAAGAATGATAAGGACAATCAGTACGAGCCCCTGTCGTTTGGAGGGGGTGGGACATCTCAAGAGGGGGCGTACCAACCACTGAGCTTCCAGACGGAGGACGACAACACGTACGAAACTATTCAAACCACCATTCGTACATAAACTGAATGATTGTTATATGTATTGCTTCCTGTCATGCTTTGTTATGTCTATTTTTTACTCAATGTACAATGTTTTTTTACTCAATGTACATGTAAACATGCCATATTTCTGATTGCTGTATTAATATGAGTAGGATATGAAGCCTCTCTATTCTGAACACTGATTCAAGTTTCAGGACATTATTTTAGTGTAGTGATGAAGCGTGAAGAGCCCAGTGATTATCAGCTGATATCTAAATCTACATACATTAGTCGTGGACAGACTTTAACGAGCAGTGCAGTAATGCCACTATCAAGCATTGGTGAGGAAGCAAAAGGAGAACACTTACCAGTCAATCTGTGTCTCCATGCAATGTCAATGAGTCATTGACATTGCATGGAGACACAGTAGTGTACAATGTAGTGTGATATATATGATAGTGGGTGTATTGTATGTACTGTTAATGATATTCATTATTGTGGTTATGTAAGTTACAAGCGATGATGTTAACGATATTCATTTTGTTGTGGTACTTTGGCCTATATAAAGTGGTTGCATTCAAAGAGTTATATCATTAGCTGGTCATAATCCCATTATATAGTCTAGTTATACATCTTGCACAAGGCAACAACCATGGCTGAGAGGGTGCTGCCTTGCTGTATTACAATTACTACCTTCCTTATAATCATACTATTTGCTTGCTGTCCAGTAGTGAGGTACGCTAGAATCATAGGCTATCAATAGCTAGATCTATAGTGAGCAAATAATATATGATCGATCCTCCTCCTTATGTAGTTTACGTCAGCTTTGCATATCTGCATCATCACAGGGGATACTATTGCTTTGGAAGAGAAGGAAAAGTTAGGTTAGCAGATGGACCCAGCTCCAGAGAGGGGAGAGTGGATATTTGTGTGAATAGACGCTGGTACACTCCATATCAAGACATCTGGGAGATTGAAGAGACACGAGTGGTGTGTCGAGAGCTGGGGTTTTGTCAGCAAGGAGGTATGTTGGTATGACAATCATAATTATGGTTGAATTGATACGTCCATTGCTATAGATTTATGAGCATTGAATTCTAGTGTACACGATTATTATACATAGATTTTATATCTTGCACTTGCATTACACAGGAAGCTTAGTAACAGGTCAGAGCTATCAGCGCTATATTCCATACGATATCAGTGAAGTCAACTGCACTGGAGATGAAGCCACACTGAGCAACTGTTCTGTGATCTACCCGTCAAGTAACTGTGATACTTTCGTGGGGGCCGGAGTGTCTTGTTATTCAAGTAAGTCATGTGTTAAAATACATCCATTAACCCAAATCTCATCATGTTCCTTTTCCATTAGTTCCAAACATCCCAACAAATGTGGAGATCACTGGCGTTAATCTTAATCCGTACTCCATTCAAGTGACCTGGTCACCTCCAGACATGAGCAACTGCACTGATGTGGATGAGTACAGAATATTCTGTTACGATCATTGCTATTTCTACTTCACGGAAATAACAGTTCACTCTTTAAATGCAACAATACAATACACTTCTAGGTATAGTATTTTCGATTCGTGCACCTTTTCTTGCTGTGTTTCGGGCAACAACAATGCTGGACAAGGTCCTCAAAACTGTGTGGAGGGACGTGAGTGTATTATAACGTCATGTATATGCAATTAAATTTTCATTTTTATACAGCTATCCCCACCCCTCCACGAAATTTGACAGTCCAGCCGTCACAAACGTCACTGCTGATTGAGTGGCTAGAGCCAGAGCAAGTCTATGGGCTTTTCGATGCTTATTATGTGGTGTGTGGGACACAGACTAGACCTAGAGTCAGCTCTAGACATATATACAGCATCACCCAAACTGCTGTTAACATTACTGGACTGAGTGTGTTCACGAATAATGGGATTTTGTCAGCAAGGAAGTAGACATGACAATCATAATTATGGTCGAATTGATACGTCCATTGCTATAGATTTGTGACATTCCACGATCCTTTTGATGATGATAATTTCAATTCTTGTTTCTTCTATTGCCGTGTTTCTGGTAACAACAGTGCCGGAGTAGGTCCTGCTAGCTATATAAGAGGACGTGAGTGCTCTTTATTTCTTGTGAGATTCCTTTTTATTATTATTAAATTAAAGCTAACCCCCAGCCCTCCAAGAAACGTGACAGTCAAGCCTTCACAAACATCAATGCTGATTGAGTGGCTAGAACCAGAGCAAATCATTGGTGAATATTATGTGGTGTGTGAGACACAAAATGGACCTAGAAGAGTCAGCTCTAGATGTATATACAGCATCACAGAAACTGCTGTTAACATTACTGGACTGAGTGTGTTCACAAGATGATACGAATGCTGTGTCACAGTGAGAGTTCTCTGGTACAAGTTGCGTGAATGCTACAACTGCTCCAGGTATTCCATGTGTGCTAACATTATGCAATAATTGTTGGTACACTATAATAATCCCAGATCTCCCTACTGCCCCTCTGGTTGTCAATGTCACTGAGCTCACATTTAAGTCCATCCAACTGGAGTGGTCCCAACCACAACCAGCCAATGGCACTGAATCTGTTTAACAGTGTTATACTATAAAAGGGACCGTTTCAGGTTACTGGGTGAAGGGTGGGCTTTAGGTAAACTTCAGCCATACTATGCCAGTATCTACATAGTGGCACAGTTCAAGGCTTGACCTGTGCCATATGGCAGATATTGGCACAGTGTTTCCTTTGATCTGCCCACTCAAAATGCAACAATGTGTATATACATTTACAAACAGGTGTAAAGTACGGAACGATTATATCATGTGGAGCGTTAGCAATAGCTGTAGTGGTTATGATCGTACTGTGTTTGTGTTGGAGAAAGAGAAGACAGAGAAAAGCCAACACAAAGTAAGTGCATTCATTTTATTTGGCTATTTTAATTAATTACTGCAGAAATCTCTCTGGTACTATAAACGAGCATCAGTCTACAAACAAACAAAAAGGGAACGCAAATGAACAGACATTGAGCACATCCGAACAGAAACAGAAAGTGAACACATTAGCAGTATTATACGGAAATAAACCCCAACAAAAAAACAAGCCAAAAAAGAGGTTTACCTTACAAAGGATGAAGAATTTGTTTAAAAATGCAAAGAACACAGAAACTCCTCCCATTTCTACGAGACGCTATCTTAAAGATGATGACTTCATGGTCGGGAATTTCGATGGTCAACCAGCCATTCCCTCAAGAACCACCATCATGGATCAAGTCAGTGCAAGTCCGCAAAGAAGCGCTGATGAGCCTGCAGCAGGATCAAGCCCTCACATCAAACAGATCGAAAAGTGACTTTACCATACTGAGTGAAGAGACACGATTTACGGTAGATTCTGAGAGCCATTACCAGCCGTTGGTGAAGAGAGCGGAACAAAGTGTGTACGATATAGTGACAGTCGGTGGTAGCAAAGATGGTGAGAATAAGAATATTGAGACTGTTTCAAACAATTCTGAAGGCCACTACCAGCCACTGATGAAGCGTGAAGAGCCTAGCAATTATCAGCCGATATCTACATGCATTAGTGGTCATGGACAGACTTTAACAAACAGTTTTGTAATGCAGTCAGAGAGTAACTCGGAGGAGGGCTACTACCAAGCATTGGTGAGGAAGCAGGAGGAGAACACTTACCAGTCATTGACATTGCATAGAGACACTAGTGTAGCATGGGTGTATTCAAGAGAGTAGTCTTGGTGTATTGTATTGTTTGTTTAAGTTTAGTTATTACATAACTAATTTGTTGCCTTGAAAGTCATTTGCTGCATATAGAAACCAGCATAGACCCCACTTGCTACATAGATATGAATAATAATTTGGTAGTTTTGTTCTGTTTTTGGTGGCTGGAATTACAATATTGTTAAATATACGTGCATCGAAACCACGCATATGCTGTCTAGTACATTTACCACAGGAACCACAAATGTCTCATTCAGTGTGCACTATAAAACCAATAATTTGAAGTATTGGGTGGAGGGTGGTCCTAGATCTTAACTAGGGAGAGAATAGGTGTGGCTTATTGGATTAAAGGTCACTTGCAATATACCATATTGGTTCTACATTATCCCATATACTGGCACTGCTATTCCTTTGATCTCAGAGATCAAAAGGCAACAAGTGCTCTTTATGTCAATATTCATTCTTTGTGGTTGTGTACTTTGTATGTTAATAATGTCATGCTCTGAAAGTCATTTGCTGCATAGAAACCTATCTATCCTAGAAAACTTTTTATTTGGGCAGGAAATGCGTTTTAATGCAGGTCGTCCTGTAAACAACGAACAATCAAATAAAGTAAAAACAAAAAGACAAGAACATAATAACTTTTTCATGTATGCATATTTGCCAGTTTTAATTGCCATAATACACCAGAGGAGGTTGGACACGATCACGTGCATCACTTTTTTTGCTGAGCTGGCGCAGAAATTGACAAGGATTTTCTATGTAAACTTCTAGCTGGTGTTGCACGGTCATTGGAGACTGAAGGCAACATTTATGTATCTCTCTGGCTACTTTGAATATAAAGTATTCATTAACCAACCCGATCCCCAGCGATCCCCTCTATTCTGGCGAGTTATCAGTGCATACAGTGTTTACTAGATTCTTGCCAGCCAGTACAATGCAAGCTGCATACAGCACCGCTGAACTATACTCTACCCTATAGTCTAGCTAATCTTGGTCCGGCCAGACAACAGACACAGCTAGTCCGGTGTTACAAGTCAGCAAAGCAAGAATATCCATAACTTTTTATCACACAGTTATTCGGTATCTATGGTAACGTGAGCAGAGACCTTAGGAATGTCACATGATTGATGACGCGTGGCCAACCTCCTCTGATAATACACTGCACTTCATAGCAGTAGGCGGTGACTCTCAAGTGTGTTGTGGTTTTGTGGTCTGTTCACACTATATATTTATTATAGATCTAAATTATACATGTTTGCAGGTACCACGTCTACTTCGTACAGTTCTAACTATTACAAGGAAGTTGACTGTGCTGGACACGAGAGTGATCTGAGTTCTTGCAGTATTACGACTCCTCCCACTGGTTCATGCTCACAAGCTGTTGTTGTTGACTGCCAAAATTTTAATAGTGAGTCTTAAGATGCTCCCATGCTGTATAGCTGCAATCATAACTTCCTTTCATACCCCATGCACAGCTCCACTTTCTCCAACAAGCCCTTCAATAAGTATTCTCAGTTCCACCTCAATTAGACTCAGATGGTCTCGTCCAAGTAGTACAAGCAACTGCAGAAGTATCGATGGCTATAGAGTCACTTGTACAGCTTCTGGGTGTTCCAGTTTGAGTGTAGCATCAACAACACAAACCACTCTCACCCTTAATCTGCTGGTGGTGTTACTAGCTGCAACTATTTATGCTGCATTAACAGCTACAACAATGCTGGAAGTAGCTCTTCAACATGCACCTCTTTGCGTAAGGAGATTACATTGTATCATGTCAGTGTTAACTCCCAACTCTTATTCTCCACACTACTGCAGCTGTTCCAGGTACACCCAATTCTGTGCGGGGAACGGTTCTGAGTCCACAGTCAGTCCAAATATCGTGGTCACGCCCATCAACGAACTACCAGCATATCACTGGATATCGGGTATCCTACAATAACCAGGAAATGCATACTACATCAACAAGTTTAACAATCAATGGCTTGACACTCACAACGTACACTTTCAGTGTGAGCGCTAACAGTGTGGCTGGTCGGAGTCAAAGCCGTTCTACCACTGTGACCATAGGTAAACCTTCAAACCCCTCCTTGCACATTCATTAATTATTGTCTGTACAGCTCCCCCTAGTGCTCCACTACAACTGTCTGCAACAAATCTGAGCCCTACCTCATTTATTTTGAACTGGGGTAGGCCTAGCAACACGTACGGTCACCCATATAGCTTCACTATCAGCTGCGACGAGACCTCCTACAGCAACACTGGAGCACAAATAATAGCAACACTGAACTTAAATATTGTGTCATACACAGTTAGTTCTTTGCAGCCAAATACTATGTATCGATGTTGTGTGTCAGCTGTGAACAATGCTGGGGAAAGCACCACTTGCGTTAATAAGCGTACACTGGAAGGAGGTGAGTACATTTGTTATTGTTATTAATTTTTTCATCAATTAATTTTTTATATAGCTCCTTCTGGGTCTCCTGTAAATCTCCATCATCGAGTACTTAACCCCACTGTCATAATGCTTTCCTGGACTGAACTTCCATACCAGCAGAGGAATGGAATCATTCGCCACTATGAAGTGAGGGTGTGTCAGATTGAACCAGAGGGACAGTGCGAGGATCACCAAGCAACTGGAACAACCTTGGAGTTATCCACCTTACACCCACACTATAGGTACAGCTGGACTGTGGCAGCCTACACTGTTGCTAGGGGTCCATACAGCCAGTCACTACCACCCTTCCAAATGCGAGGACAGTAAGTGATGTCAATGCTAATTATTACAGAAGGAATGTAATACCTTATTTCCCCATTATCACAGCATACCTTTATTTATTTACTAGATTGGCCATTGCATGTGCCTACGGTACCATTACTATGAGCCAAAATAGATTTAAATACCATATAGCAGGTAATTTTCGTGGGGTAAAAAATTCGTTATTTTCGTGGGTAAGCTGACCTCCACGAAATGTTAATGTAGGCGTGGCTTACCGGAACGTATGAATGCAGTACAAGTAACGAGACTAAACGAAATTTTTACTCACGAAAACCATCGTTTTCCAGATAAACGAATTTTTTACCCCACGAAAATTACCTGCTATACGGTAGTGTATGTATGACATTATGTAGTGTCACGGTGCATGCTGTTCATTCACAGAACCAGGTGTGTATTCATGCACTCCTAATATTAGCATTTGTTTATATAGCCCCTTCTGGGTCTCCTGCAAATGTCCGTCAACGTGCACTTAACTCCACTGCTGTATTGCTCTCCTGGATTGAACCTCCCTACTACCAGAGGAATGGAATCATTCGCCACTATGAAGTGAGGGTGTGTCAGATTGAACCAGAGGGACAGTGCGAGGATCACAAAGCCAAAGCAATCGGAACAAGCTTGGAGTTATCCTTACACCCACACTATAGGTACAGCTGGACTGTGGCAGCGTACACTGTTGCTAGGGGTCCATACAGCCAGTCACTACCACCCTTCCAAATGCCAGAGGACAGTAAGTGCATGGTGTCAGTGCTGATTATTGCTAGGAAGAAATGTGTTTACTAGATCTACATTACGTCAAGGATTTATTCCAATTGGGCGGAATGCTTGACTTTTGCACACTACTGGTTTCTATTTATAGGATATAGATCCTGCCTCTGATATGAAGTATGGTGATTACGTAGGGTAGTAGTGAGTTGCATGCCCTCTTCTCTTATAAGCCCTTGAGTACATTAATTTGTAGAACCCTTGTTTCCCATTATAGCCTTATTTAAACTTAGATTCCCTTGCCTACATATTAGTGAAATGAATATTGTTACAGCGCATGCTGTTAATTCCATTCTGCACCTGTAACAGGACCAAGTGGCCCTCCACAGAATGTACGGCATGGATCATTGCGTGACTCCTCAGTGCAGCTGTTCTGGAGCCCACCTCCCCTTGAAGATCAGAACGGGATCATTACCAGATACAATATGTATATTCTGAATGCTGACAATATTGTTATCGCTAGAATGCCAGAAGTGGGTGTCATGACAACTATAGAATCTCTAGAAGAATTCACTACTTTCTGGTTTCAGTTATCGGCCGTGACAGCTGCTGGGGAAGGGCCCCACACTGTGTACGGACCTGTTACTACGGCAATAGGTGAGTACTATATATAGCCAACGTTACATTGTGTACTTTTACAAACAGGTGTAAAGTACGGAATATTGATAGGATGTGGAGCATTTGCGTTAGTGGTAGTGATTTCAAATGCTTTCTTGATCGTAATTTGTTTGTGTCGGAGAAAGAAAAGACAGATAAAAGACAACGCAAAGTAAGTGCATCCATTTTCATTTTGCTATTTTAATTTAAAATTGTTTTTATTGCTGCAGACACCACTCTGGTACTAAAAACGAGCATCAGTCTACAAATGAGCAGAAACTGAACACAACTGAACAAAAAGCAAAAACAATTCCTTCCATTCCCACGAGACGCTATCTTGAAGATGATGACTTCATGGTCGAGAATTTTGATGGTCAACCAGCCATTCCCTCAAGAACCGCCATCATGGATCAAGTCAGTGTAGGCTCACAAAGGAGCGATGATGAGCCTGCAGTCCCACCTCGATCATACCTGCTGGACAACGAATTCGTACAAAGCCTCGAGGTGAGGAGGAAGGACGAACCAGACCTAGAGGACGAAGAAAAGATCTACCAGCCGTTGATTCCACCAAGACGTTACGAAGAGAGTTGCCAAGACAACTCCGATGTTTATCAAACTCTCACTTCAAATAGATCAAAAGGAGACTCTAGGGAAATGCATTTCAGACTAAAGAGATACAATTTGCGACTGATTCTGAGAACCATTACCAAGAGAGCAGAACAAAGTGTGTACGAGATGGTGACAGTCGGTGCTAGCAAAGATGGTGAGAATATTGAGACTGTCCCTAACAATTCTGAAGGCCACTACCAGCCATTGATGAAGCGTGAAGAGCCTAGCGATTATCAGCCGATATCTACATGCATTAGTCGTGGACAGACTAGTTTTGTAATGCAGTCAGAGAGTACCTCGGAGGAGGGCCACTATCAAGCATTGGTGAGGAAGCAGGAGGAGCAGGGGCGGATCCAGGATTTAGGGAAGGGGGGTTCTTACTTCTTGGCCGCGCGAAGCGTGGACAAGAAGAAGTGTTACTCGGCGCATAGCGCCGAAATTTTTGGCTGACCACGCCCCCTTTTACATGCCACGCCCATTAATTAACCACATTCCCTTCAACAAAAACATTATACAAAAACATAAATTATATAATATCTGAAAGAACACAAGGCAAAGCCATTCTCATGCTCTGGGATAGTGATTGCACTTTCTTCTCTTTCAGGAGAGCTCCATTGGCTGATCCTCAGCGGAAGATCTCGTTGCTTGCTTCGATGAACATGGAGGGGTGATGGAGGTGGCTGGTGGTTCCAGTGGAGAGATAGTTGTGACTGGAGGAGAGATGGTTGTGACTGGAGGAGAGACGGTGGTGGCTGGAGGAGAGACGTTGATGACTGGAGAAGAGACGGTGGTGGCTGGTGGTTCTCTTGAAGAGGAGACTGGCTGTAGATCATCTAGATTATATTATATTAGTCAATATAATTATTATAGCAATTATAATTAATCTATACAGTGTCTATCATTCAGTATGCAGTGCCATGAACTCTCCCTTACCTGAAACTTTAACCAGGAGTCAATGGAGGGTTGCAATCTAAACCTTTTGTTAGGATTCATGGCCAGGCTCAATTATCACTGCGACCATTGCTGGATGAGTCAATATAGCCAGCCCCACCCTCATATTATGCAGAGAGTACCAGCCCCACCCTCACATTATGCAGAGAGAACTTTGTACCCTATTGTCATGACAGTAAGCTAGCTAGCCAGGTGTAATATAAAGTATCAACTTAGTGGAAGGGTAGTTCGTACGAACCCAACGAACTACCTCTGGATCCGCCCCTGAGGAGAACCCTTATCAGTCATTGACATTGCATAGAGACACAGTAGTGTAGTTTCGGCGGTCAATCGCCCTTGGTAGTATGTGATAGTGTATATTGTTTATGTTTACTGCGTAGCGCAAGCGACTGGCCAACTGCCTATAAGTCACTCGTCTCAGCGGAAGTGTATAGATCATATGACACTACCAAACATGAATATCATTATAGATAATGCGGTTAAATTTTGCTATGAGATTTAGCTACTATGGAATGTACTGAATCCCCTAAAGTGTAAGTGCGGTTACAATTATATGACGTTGAGCAATCTGATAGGCTGCAATGCTCGTTGCAGCTGAGACGAGTGACTGATAGGCAGTTTGCCAGTCCCTCGCGCTACGCACGCAAGGGGCTGTCGCCGCCAGTCTAAACTTGATCCACCAGTTGGATATGCTGTCCCGCAAATGAGAGCCGATGTTTCCATGACGACAAGAAGCAATGTACCACAACCAAGGCTTCAAATTTGGAGCTTCTAGCCAAAATAAAAACCCCAATATTTTAACTTTCATTGTTACTTATATCAGTGCAAAATTGCTGTGTACTGCGCGAACCATACTATAAACATTCATATTATTGTTTTTCATGTGTTTGATAGCTGCATCATAATTATTTTGTGTTAGTGCAGTTCAGTTGTTCTGAACCCCAACATTTTAACTTTCATTGTTAGACCGCTTGCAAACATTGCTGTGCACGTGTACTGAGCAAACCATAACACGTTAACACATCGTAATATTAGTGTGTCAGTACAGTTGAAGAATTTTGTTCATTGGGCCAGGCTATAGAGAATTGATGCATGTTATATAACTATTAGGAGAGAGTTATAGATCTAACTAATTAGGAATGCAGGTTAAAAGGATTGTGGCTGTGCTCCTACCATTGCTCTTGTGGCAAGTATTAAGGTCAGTTTCATGTCAATAGCCTATAGCTATACTGATAGCTAGTTCTAGTTCTATACTGATAGCTCGTTCTAGTTTCAGCGTGGTAGAGAAACGGTGATTAAGTTAATGGTAAAATGCACTTAGTTACAGTGTATCTATAGCATATTGTACTGTCTTCGTGTTGAGTTTGCATAGTTTCTTTTTTAGAAGTTGCAAAGGGTGTACGATAAATGACGTCAGATTAAAAGACAACACCTGGCCTACAACTGGGAGGGTAGAGGTATGCAACGGAGCTGAGACGTGGTACAGCATTTGTACCCGCTCGATAGGCCTGGCTTATGTTGTATGCAGACAATTGGATTACTGTGGACCCAGTTGTCAGTTAGACTATATAGGTTAATTAATGCGGTTTTATTATAATATTACATGTTTGCAGATATCACATCTACTCCGTACAATTCTAGCTATTTCAAGGAAGTTGACTGTATACTGGACATGAGAGTGATCTGAGTTCTTGCAGTGTTATGTCCCTTATTGGTTCATGCTCACAAGCTGTTGTGTTGGATGTCGATATGTTAATAGTGAGTCTTCACTAGCTAGATGTTCCCATGCTATACAGAGCTGTAATCATAAATTCATTTCATACTCTATGCACAGCTCCAAATTCTCTATCAAACCCTTCAATAAGTATTCTCAGTTCTATCTTATTTAGTCTCACGTGGTCTTATCCAAGTACAAGCAGCTGCAGAAATATCGATGGCTATATAGAGTCACCTGTACAGCTCCTGGGTGTCCTGGTTTAATACAAACCAATTTCACTATTTATTCTGCTGCTGATGTTACTAGCTGCAACTATCGATGCTGCATCTGAAGCTACAACAGTGCTGGAAGTAGCTCTTCAAGATGCACTTCTTTGTGTAAGGAGATTACATTGTATCAGGTCAGTAATCCAACTCTTATTCTCCACACTGCAGCTGTTCCAGGTAGACCTAATTCTGTGCGGGGAACTATTCAGAGTCCACAATCAGTTCAAATATCGTGGTCACACCCATCAACGAACTACTACTATATAACTGGATATCGGGTATCCTACAATAACCAGGAAATGCAAACTACATCGACAAGTTTAACAATCAATGGCTTGACACTCACAACATACACTTTCTATGTGAGCGCTAACAGTGTGGCTGGTCGGAGCTCAAATTAAACAGTTCTACCACTGTGACCATAGGTAAGCCTTCAAACCCCGAGTGTAAAGGGCTAGTATATTTCCTTAATTCTTGTCTACACAGCTCCCCCTAGTGCTCCACCATGGCTGTCTGCAACAAACCTGAGCCCTACCTCATTTATTTTGAGGTGGGGTAGCCCTAGCAACTGGCACCCTCCCAGCCATGGTTGTTGCTTTGTGGTAGATGTGTAAGTTACACATCTACCACAAAGCAACAACCATGGCTGGGAGGGTGCTGCCTTGCTGTATTACAATTACAACCTTCTTCATAGTCATACTATTTGCTTGCTGTCCAGTAGTGAGGTAAGCTGGAATCATAGGCTACCTAGTCTAGTAGATCTAGTAAGTAAATAGTAGACGATCGATCCTCCATCAATCCTTCTGTAGTCTACGTCAGCTTTGCATATCTGCATCATTACAGGGCAATCTTTTGCTTTGGAAGAGAAGGAGAGGTTAGGTTAGCAGATGGACCCAACTCCAGAGAGGGGAGAGTGAACATTTGCTTTGAATCAGTGTGGTACACTTCGTGTCAAGATACCTGGGGGATTGAAGAGACTCGAGTGGTGTGTCGAGAGCTGGGATTTTGTCAGCAAGGAGGTATGTTGGTATAGGATTATCAACTGATACGTCCATTGCTATAAATCTAGTTGATGTGAGTGATTAAGCATTGAACTCAGTTCTATATAATTTGCTATAGATCTCAACTAAAATATCTTTCCCTTTACACAGGACGCTTTGTAACAGGAGTTATCAGAACTATACCAGAGTTATCAGGACTATATTCCATACGATATCAGTGAAGTCAACTGCACTGGAGATAAAGCTACACTGAGCGGGTGTTCTGTGACATACTATTCAAGTAACTGTGGCAGCGGCGTAGGGGCCGGAGTGTCTTGTTATTCAAGTAAGTCATGTGTTGAATACATGCATTAACCCAAATCTCACCATGTTCCTTTTTCTATTAGCCCCTAAAAGGCCAACAAATGTGGAGATCACTCGGATTAACTCTTCCTCCATTCAAGTAACCTGGTCACCTCCAGACATGGGCAACTGTACCGATGTGGATGGCTACAGAATTACCTGTTACGATGATTTATTGTGTTATAGGTCTTATTATTTCATGGAAGAGACTTCAAGTCATTCATTGAGTGTGACACTCCATGATCCTTATGATAATGAGTATTTCAATTCTTGCTTCTTCTATTGCCGTGTTTCTGGTAACAACAGTGCTGGAGTAGGTCCTGCTGTCTATGTGGAGGGACGTGAGTAACTCGTAATTATTCTTACGTTCCTAATTATTATCAAATGTACAGCTCGGCCCGGCCCTCCAAGAAACGTGACAGTCCAGCCTTCACAAACATCAATGCTGATTGAGTGGCTGGAGCCAGAACAAATCTATGAACGATACAGTCAATATTATGTGGTGTGTGGGACACAGACTAGACCTAGAGTCAGCTCTAGATATATACTCAGCATCACAGAAACAGCTGTTAACATTACTGGACTGAGTTTGTTCACAAGATACGAATGCTGTGTCACAGTGATATTTCTCTGGTATCGTAGTGTCCCAAGCTGCGTGAATGCTACAACTGCTCCAGGTATTCTTTGTGTGCTAACATTATGTAATATATTTTTATATGAACTAATTCAGATCTCCCTGTTGCCACTCTGGCTGTCAACGTTACTGAGATCACATATAAGTCCATCCAACTGGAGTGGTCCCGACCACAACCCATCAATGGCGCCATCTCCCACTACACCATTACATGCCTGCCAGCTGATGGAACTATTGTGAGGTTGAATACCACTGCTGATGGACTAGAGACTGTGAGCAACCTCCAACCATTGACCAACTACACTTGCTGTATCTCTGCCACTAATGAAGCTGGCGAAGGAAATGACACTTGTGTGCATGGATGCAAGGACAGAGCGAGGTATGTTGATACAGTATGAATAAGTTATTGTGATATCTTTATCTTTCTATACATGCAGGTCCTCCTACTGAACCACAAGAAGTTGCTACAGTTTTGACCTACACTAACAGTATCACACTGACTTGGACAGAGCCAGCTGAGAGCTATGGACAAGCTATCTTGTTCTATAGTATCAACTGCACATCAGCACACCGCAGTGTGGAGATACCACGAGCATACACTACCTCTGTGGAAGTGTCTGGTCTTAATGCCAACACCAACTACACTTGCTGTGTTTCAGCAGGGAATTCAGTGGGCGTTGGACTCCATCAATGTATCATTGTCATGACAACTATAAACACTGGTACGATATAAAATGCATTGTAGTTATATAATTATTCACTACAGAACAACAACCACCATCTGACAACAGCCAAGGCAACCTGGTGACAGTTGTATCTGCTCTAGCAGTAGTAACTGCAGTGTTGCTACTTCTGGGAATTGTGATAGCATGCATAACATGTTGCTGTTGTTACACAAGGAAAATGAACAAACAAGTGACTCTTAAAAGTCCTCAAAGGTAATACCCACTGCAAAAACACTAGTATATAATTATTAGTAATTGCTATCAGTGTGAAAAAATTGTTTTGTGTATACAGCCCTGTTTTTTCCATCCATTATCACTTGCTATTTTTCATAGTGGCAGAAATCACTCTCGTACTAAAAACAAGCATCAACACACTACCAGGAGCAAATCTCCTGACACTACAAGCGAACAAAAAGTGAACACATTCGAACAAAAACAGAAAGTGAACACATCAGCAGTATTGTACGCAGACAAGCCAAAAAAGATTTCTACCCTACCAAAGGAGGAGAAGAATGTGTTCAAATTTACAAAGAACACAGAAACTCCTCCTATTCCTACCAGTCACCATATTGAAGATGATGACTTCATGGTTGAGAATTTCAATTATCAACCAACCATTCCCTCAAGAGCCACCGCCATCATGGGTCAGGTCAGTGCAGGCCCACAAAGGAGCGATGATGAGCCTGTAGTCCCACCTCACGCGCAACTGCTGGACAACGCATTTGTACAAGGCCTCGAGGCGTTTGTAGCCGAGGTGAGTGGGAAAGACGCACCGGACTTAGGGGACGAAGATAAGAAGATTTATCAGCCGTTAATCACACCAAGACGTTACGATAAAGACGTCTCCGATGTTCATCAAGCTCTCATTTCAAATATAGAGACTCTAGGAAAATGGCATTTAAAACTAGAGAGATACGATTTGCCACAGATTCTGAGAACCATTACCAACCGTTGGTGAAGAGAGCAGAACAAAGTGTGTACGAGATGGTGACAGTCAGTGCTAGCAAAGATGGTGAGAATAAGAATATTGATCCTGTTCCTAACAATTCTGAAGGCCACTACCAGCCATTGAAGAAGCGTGAAGAGCCTAGCGATTATCAGACGATATCTACATGCATTAGTGATCCTGGACAAACTTTAACGAGCAGTGCAATAATGCAGTCAGAGAGTAACTCGGAGGAGGGCCATTATCAAGCATTGGTGAGGAAGCAGGAGGAGAACACTTACCAGTCATTAACATTGCATAGAGTTACAGTAGTGTAGCATGTGATTAGCGTGTGGGTTGTATAATAGTGGTGTTAATGATATTCATTATTGTGGTTATTACGTTCAAGAGCTGTACGACGTCATTTGTTATGGTATAAAGTGGTTGCACAATCATAATCATAGCTGGGTCTGCGTCATAAACCAGTTTCCTCATTCTACTATAATAAAACAAAGTTGCAAACATCTTGCAACACAATTAAGTTGATGAACCATGGCTGAGAGGCTACTGCTTTACTGTATTACAATTGCAATCTTGTTTATATTTGCTTGCTGTCCAGTGAGGTAAGTTGAAAGTGACACAAATTATTTGCTAGATCTATAAATTGAACCAGTAACTTTGTACAATGTACTATAGATCTCTATATAAGCCTCTTTGCAATATTTCAATCAGGGCATCACATTGCGATGAACCAGAGGGAACAGTTCGACTGGTTAATGGACCCAGCTCTAGAGAGGGGAGAGTGGAGGTTTGTGTGGAAGGACGCCGGCACACCCCTTGTCAAGAAACATGGGGGCTTGAAGAGACACGAGTGGTGTGTCGACAACTGGGGTTTTGCCAGCAAGGAGGTTTGCTTAAATAATAAGTCAATTTAACTTGAAGCTGTAACCTACGCTAACGATTTTAAAGCTCTTACCCTAATCCGTTGCACAGGATCAGTATCAGATGAGTACTATTATCCCATAAACGAGTTCCATGTAAACTGCACTGGAAATGAAGCTACACTGAGCAACTGTTCCCTGAACACATTAGATTACTGTGACAATTATCGGTCGGCTGGAGTGGCTTGTCATGCTCAAAGTTAGTCACAATCATAGCTATAATGATCCTGCAAGCACCAATAATTATTAACACCTATAATTATAGCTATTGACAAGAGTAGAGATAAGAGTACTTTTATCTACTCTTGCTATTGATTGAAGTATGGACCACTGACTAATTCTTCTTTTCAGTCCCACACAAACCAACAAACATGGAAATCGAAGTAATTGACCTGTTCTCCATTCAATTGACCTGGTCACCTCCAGACATGAGCAACTGCACTGATATTGATGAGTACAGGATAAGCTGTAATTTTTCTTACCCGTGTTCTTACACAAATACTCGACAGACAACTTCAATAACTACATTCCTACATGATTATTATTTTTATCGTTGCAACTACACCTGCTGTGTTTCAGGCAGCAACAGTGCTGGAGAAAGTCCTCAAGAGTGTGCTTTAAAACGTGAGTTTTCATGATCGATATAATTATACTTAATTTTTGTCTCACTATAATTATAGCCCGTCCTACCCCTCCAAGAAATGTGACAGTTTCATCGATCCAACCAACTTTGCTACAAATAGAATGGATAGAACCAGAACAAATCAATGGCGACTTTGATCTATACTCAGTGGTATGTGGAAACAATACCAGAAATATATACAGCATCACAGAAACAGCTGTTAACATGACTGGACTGAGTGTGTTCACAAGATACGAATGCTGTGTCACAGCACAAGCATTTAACTATTATGATTATACTACCTTCAGCAGTTCGCCAAGCTGTGTTAATGCTACTACTGCTGCAGGTACATGTACCTAGTATATATAGTCTTATAAGGTACCAAATGTGTAAATGGGTAATAGACAATAAAGAATGTATGATACAGATCTCCCTACTGCCCCCCTGGCTCTCAACATCCCTGGCATCACATATAAGTCCATTCAACTGAAGTGGTCCAGACCTCAACCCATCAATGGCATCATCTCCCACTACACCATTACATGCCTGCAAGCTAATGGAACTATTGTGAGGTTGAATACCACTGCTGATGGACTAGAGACTGTGAGCAACCTCCGACCATTGACCAACTACACTTGCTGCATCTCTGCCACTAATCAAGTTGGCAAAGGAAATAACACTTGTGTGGATGCAAGGACAGAGCGAGGCATGTTGACACAGTGTGAACAAGCTAATTTATTTTTCTATACAGGTTCTCCTACTGAACCACAAGAATTAGTTGCCATAGTTTCGGCCTACACTAACGGCATCACGCTGACTTGGACAGAGCCAGCTGAGAGCTATGGACAAGCTATCCTGTTCTACAGTATCAACTGCACATCAACACACCACAATGTGGAGATACAACGAGCATACATTACCTCTGTGAATGTGTCTGTTCTTGATGCCAACACCAACTACACTTGCTGTGTTTCAGCAGGGAACTCTGTGGGCGTTGGACTCCATCAATGTATTATTGTCATGACAGCCAAACTGCTAGTATATACTGGTACGATATGTAATGCATTGAAAGGATATTATAGTTATTATTCACTATACAGAACAACCACAACAACCACAAACTGACAGCAACCAGCTGGTGACAGCTGTGTCTGCTGGAGTACTGCTAGCAGTGTTGCTACTTCTGTGTATTGTGATAACATGCATAACCTGTTGTTGTTGTTACAAGAGAAAAACGAGCAAACAAGGTCAACAAAGGTAATACCCATTGCAAACACTGATCCACCATTATTTTTGATTGTGTATACAGTCCTATAGACTGAAAGGTAACGTTTTTTATTTCCATTAATGTACTCCTGATGGTATCCAATTGCTTATACTTGTTGCAGCAGTGCAGATCCAGTGTACGATGTTCCTGAAGATATAGAGCTCAAAGAGAAAGGCAGTAGTACATTGAGAAGTGGTCCACAAAACAACGACACATCACGCAGACACGTGTACAAAGAAGAGGTGGAGATAAGATATGAGAAACCAGTGCTTGCTTCGAGTGGAGGGACTGCAACGAACAAAAAACAAAAAGAGGAAAAGCCAATGATGCTGATAGCTAGTCCATCCATCACTCAACCTGGGCAGCAAAGTAGTGAGAAGATCTACCAGCCATTGATCCCTCCCAAGACTTACAAAGAACAAGAAGTCTCAGCCTACCAAGACCTGGCCTTTGAGACAAGAGACGCTGGGACAGACGTGGCTAATAATTCAGAGGGACAGTACGAGCCAATCAGGAAGAATGATGAGGACGATCAGTACGAGCCCCTGTCGTTTGGAGGGGGTGGGACATCTCAGGAGGAGGGGGCGTATCAACCACTGAGCTTCCAGAGGGAGGACGACAACACTTACGAAACTATTCAAACCACCACCACCCGTACATGAGAAATGAACTATGACTTTGACTATAATAATAATACTATATGAAAATTTGTTCTGTGTGTGTGTGTTGCATTGATGTTTGAGTGGTGTTTTTTTGTGTGTACACTCTTTTATTGTTCCACATGTGTTGGTTTGCTGGATTTTGATGCCACAACTGTAAACCAATAGGATCACAAACTGCCATGATGTCAGTGAACTCTTATAATGTGACTGTCTATATTATAATTATGTGCTTTATTGATTAGTGGGTGTATCTGACTTATGCTATAAAACTTGGGCTATGTCTACAATATTCTCTATCCCCTGCAAGTAACTAGATCACCACCCTATAGAGCTAGAAGTACGTTACCAAAATAAACTTCAAGGATCAGTGCAGAAACTGTCAGAAAGGGCAGTATACGAGCCACTGTCATTTGGAGGTGGTGCATGGTGTATCTTAAAGAGGGGCTTCAAGATGAGACAAAACTATATAATAAATTTATTATGTTTGATGTTTTTAAGATATTATGTACATGTACACATGCACAATACAATGATCAGTCTCAGTCTAGGCAAGCTAGGGCCTATCGCAGCTGTAAATCTACTAAGTCGTTGTAATCTTAGCAAAGTGAAAGGTATACTAGTACTGAGGTCTATATAGCCTGAGGACAGTACAGTGCTGTGTTTGCACAACAGTTGTCCCTAGCAAAACCACAGTACAATTAAGCTATGAATAATTATCACTATGCTAAATAGGGAGGTACTGGAATTACATGTCTACCACTACAGTCACATGCATAGCCACATAAAGCCATAGATAGTAAATAAAAGCCTTTTAAAAAGGTCACTTCCCGTTCAAATTACAAATTTAGATCTGAACTCTACACACAAAGAAGGCCACCACTATCAGTATGCCTATGGCTAAAAGTCTGCTGCTCTGCTTCATCCTCACAATTACAACATTCCTCTTATTTGTTTGTTGTCCAGTGAAGTAAGTTGATCATGCATGCTACAATGTGTACCAAATTACCATATAGCTACATAGACTTGTTTAGAGTCTACATCATAGTATCTTAAGCTTACTAAAACGTTATGTAGGTCCTGCAGCCACGGAGAGATCCAATTGGTGGAAGTTACAGGTGCTTTCAATGGGACTCCCGAGGTGTGTGTTGCTGGGAGATGGAGTGGAGTCTGTGCTGACATGTCTGCTATGAACCAAGCAGCTGCAATAGTGTGCAAACAGCTGGGCTGTGGACATGGTGAGTAAAGCAAACAACTAAAACTATTTCTTGCTAAGAAGCTGGTTGCAAATAATAACTATAGTGTATAGGATACGTAGACGATCAAAGACAATGTCACAACAGTACACTCAAGTTTCAATGCAGAGGAGGAGAGTCAAATTTAACTGGTTGTTCTATTTTGAATGGTGCTGACTGCTCAACAGGAGAAGATATGTGTATTGTCACTCAGTGCACTTCATGTCAGGCACAATTAGGTACTAAGAAGAACTATTTCAGTTGATCCCTAATATCTTGCATGTATATATCTGTTTAACAGATTTATTGGCTTATGGAAGTGGTGATGATCGTGATCAGCAAGTGCCTATGCTAGATGATGGTTCGTCTGAGGCAGTTGTGATACAACCGTTTCCATTCTTTGGAGAAAATCAGAGCGAGCTATTTGTAAGTTCCCAAAATGTTAACTCATTGTTAATTGAACTTTTAAAAATATTATAGGTAAACACGAATGGAGTTTTGTCTTTTCATGAAGGATACAGATCCTTCAGTCCAAGACCCCTACCATTTACTGGTGTGACACCACTGATTATACCTTTCTGGAGAGATATCCATATAAGTTGTAACGGTAGCGGTGAAATTTACTATAGAGCAGTAAATGTGTCCGGATCCTACCAAGCAAGCCTACTGGTGAACGACTACGTATACAGAGAAACTAGGTTCTTTCCAACATCCATATTTATCGCTACATGGCATCAAGTTTATCCTTTCAATTGCTATAATGCAATGCATCAACAGAATACATTTCAAGTAGTTTTGATGACGAATGGACAAGATTCTTTTGCTTGCTTTTTATATGAAGATATTCAATGGGGGCCAGGCGCACAGATTGGATTCAATGCAGGAGATGGGAACAGATCATTCACTGTACCTGGTGGACTGACTGGTGCTACACTGTACATGGAGAGTTTGTCCAATGTGGGAAGACCCGGGCTGTTTGTGTATCAAGTAGACGGTAAGTATATTGTGTACGTGTATACTGACATCTCATAACCATTTATAATCCCACATTCGTTACACAGGTGATGAAATAGGGGCACTTGCTAGCAGTCCCACACAGCTGATAGTCACACAAGTATTTCAGATGTCACTTCAGCTACGTTGGACAAATACACACAGTGATGGAGTGGACCATTTCAATGTGTACTGCTATCACACCAGCTGTCCCTATTGCTCTCATCTACCAGCTGTGCACACTGTAACTACATCAAGTACCATAGCTACGGTCACCGGACTGACACCATACACAGAGTATGAATGTTGTGTGACAGCAGTTTACTTAAACCAGGAAAGCGACTGCTCAGAAGAACTGAATATATCTACTTTATTAATACCAGGTAACTGACTGTGTGTTAAAATGTACTTACTCTAGCTTGATGTGTCTCCTTACAGTACCACCAACAAGGCCAGTTGATGTTGGTATCACTGAAACAACCAGCACATCATTTAAACTGGAATGGTCTAGACCATTACACATTGATGGAACACTACTGTACTACCAGATAACATGCTTACAGAACCTCAACAATGTCTGGCTCAGCACAACCATGAACAGTAGTGTGGATGTGAGCAACCTCCAACCATTCACTAACTACACGTGTTGTATCTCAGCTACTAATCAAGCTGGTGAAGGAAGAAGCGCGTGCTCTGATGCAAGAACAGGTGCTTAATAGGGTGTGTAGAATTTGTAGGATCTGGGTGGAAAGATTGTATTGGTGTAATAGTAGCCAAAATAATATCAGGAGCCCATAAATAAGAGAAGGAGCGGCTAATTTCAACGTATACTCGGGGATCATGTCTCGTAATTGCCGGTGAAACCGCACTTCCTTGTTTGGAAGCGACTAAGTGCTTGCAAACCGCAGCCCTGTATTGTGTATAACACGTGTAGGGATTCAACCACTTAAGTGATCTGCATATATGGAAATGCGGTCGTAACCACTTACGTAACGTGATCCCCGTAGTCAGCCGCTCCTTCTCTTATTTATGGGCTCCTGATAATATCTAATGCTATATAGATCTAGCTGATCTCCAAGTTTCCAGCAGTCAAATCAACTTTGTAATTGCTTTGTCGGCTGGAGCACTATCAGCATTTCTGGTAGTCCTGGCTCTTGTGATAACATGCATAACCTGTTGTTGTTGTTACAAGAGAAGAACAAGCAAACAAGTGACTCTTCAAGGTCAACAAAGGTACTACTGATAATTATAATCCTAGTACTGAAAGGCAACTCTTTCAAACTGTTTGCATGTAGGTATTTCCATAGCTATAGTGGTATCCATAACATCATGAATGATTGCCTGTCTTAATGTACTTGCTGCAGCACTGTAGATCCTGTGTACGATGTTCCTGAAGATATAGAGCTCAAAGAGAAAGGCAGTCCACAAAGCAACAACACATCACACAGACATGTGCAGTACAAAGAAGAGGTGGATATACGATATGAGAATTCAGCAAACAAAAAACAGAGAGAGAAGAAGCCAATGATGCCGATAGCTACTCCACCCATCACTCAACCTGGGCAGCAAAATAGTGAGAAGATCTACCAACCATTGATCCCCCCCAAGACTTACAAAAAACAAGAAGTCTCAGCCTACCAAGACCTGGCCTTTGCAACAAGAGACGCTGGGACAGACATGGCTAATAATTCAGAGGGACAGTACGAGCCCATCAGGAATAACGATGAGGACAATCAGTACGAGTTGCTGTCATTTGGAGGGGGTGGGACATCTCAGGAAGGGGCGTACCAACCACTGAGCTTCCAGAGGGAGGACGACAACCCTTATGAAACTATTCAACCGCCCGTACATGAGAATTGAATGACTCTTTGTACATAAGAATTGCATGACTGTTATGTTATATGTATTGCTTCCTGTCATGCTTTGTTATGATCTACTCGGAATGTTTTTTTTACTCAGTGTACATGTAAACATGCCATATTTCTGATTACTGTAGTAATACATAATAATATGAGTAGGATATGAAGCCGCTCTGTTCTGAACACTGATTCAAGTTTCAGGACATAATTATAGTGTAGTGATGAAGCGTGAAGAGCCCAGCGATTATCAGCCGATATCTACGTGCATTAGTGGTCCTGGACAAACTTTAACGAGCAGTGCAGTAGTGCAGTCAGAGAGTACCTCAGAGGAGGGCCACTATCAAGCATTGGTGAGGAAGCAGGAGGAGAACCCTTACCAGTCATTGACATTGTATGGAGACACAGTAATAATGTAGTGATAGTGGTGGGTGTATTGTATGTACTGTTAATGATATTCATTATTGTGGTTATGAATATTTAATAACGATATTCATTTTGTTATGGTACTTTGGCCTATATAAAGTGGTTGCATTCTATCATTAGCTGGTCATAATCCCATCAATAGTCTAGTTACACATCTAGCACAAAGCAACAACCATGGCTGGGAGGGTGCTGCCTTGCTGTATTACAGTTACAACCTTCCTCATAGTCATACTATTTGCTTGCTGTCCAGTAGTGAGGTAAGCTAGAATCATAGGCTACGTACCTAGTCTAGTAGATCTAGACTAGTGAGCAAATAATAGATGATCGATCCTCCATCAATTCTTATGTAGTTTACGTCAGCTTTACATAGGTCTATCTGCATCATTACAGGGCAATCTATTGCTTTGGAAGAGAAGGAGAGGTTAGGTTAGCAGATGGACCCAGCTCCAGAGAGGGGAGAGTGGATATTTGTGATGGTAGATACTGGCGCACTCCATGTCAAGACACCTGGGGAATTGAAGAGACTCGAGTGGTGTGTCGAGAGCTGGGGTTTTGTCAGCAAGGAGGTATGTTGGTAGGATTATCAACTGATACGTCCATTGCTATAAATCTAGTTGATGTCAGTGATTAAGCATTGAACTCAGTTTTCTAGCATTAGATCTCGGCTAAAATATCTTTCCCTTGCATTACACAGGACGCTTAGTAACAGGCCATAGTTATCAGGAGTATATTCTATTTGATATCAATGAAGTCAACTGCACTGGAGATGAAGCTACACTGAGCAACTGTTCTGTGACATTATACTATTCAAGTAACTGTGGCAACTACGTTGGGGCCGGAGTGTCTTGTTATTCAAGTAAGTCATGTGTTGAATACATCCCATGGACCCAAAAATTATGTTTCTTTTCCATTAGCCCCTAAAAGGCCAACAAATGTCGAGATCACTTTCATTGACTCGTCCTCCATTCAAGTGTCCTGGTTACCTCCAGACATGGGCAACTGCACCAATGTGGATGGATACCGAATTATCTGTTCTGATGATATATCGTGTAATAGGCCTTATTCTTTTGTGGAAGAGACTCCAAGTCATTCATTGAATGTGACATTCCACGATCCTTATGATAATGATAATTTCAATTCTTGCTTCTTCTATTGCCTTGTTTCTGGTAACAACAGTGCTGGAGTAGGTCCTGCTAGCTATGTTTATGGACGTGAGTGCTCTTTATTTCTTGTGAGATTCCTTTTTATTATTATTAAATTACAGCTACCCCCAGCCCTCCAAGAAACGTGACAGTCAAGCCTTCAGGACAAACGTCACTGCTAATTGAGTGGCTGGAGCCAAAACAAATCTATGAACGATACGGTGAATATTATGTGGTGTGTGGGACACAGACTAGACCTAGAGTCAGCTCTAGATATATATACAGCATCACAGAAACAGCTGTTAACATTACTGGACTGAGTGTGTTCACAAGATACGAATGCTGTGTCACAGTGAACGTCGCCAGCTGGTATAGTAGTTTCCCAAGTTGCGTGAATGCTACAACTGCTCCAGGTATTCCATGTGTTCTAACATTATGCAATAATTGTTGGTACACTATAATAATCCCAGATCTCCCTACTGCCCCTCTGGCTGTCAACGTCATTGAAGTCACATATAAGTCCATCCAACTGGAGTGGTCCCCGCCACAACCAGCCAATGGCACTATCTCCCACTACACCATATCATGCCTGCAAGCTAATGGAACTATTGTGAGCTTGAATACCACTGCTGATGGACTAGAGACTGTGAGCAACCTCCAAGAATTGACCAACTACACTTGCTGCATCTCTGCTACTAATGAAGCTGGTGAAGGAAATCAAACTTGTGTGGATGCAAGGACAGAGCGAGGTATGTTGATACAGTGTGAACAAGCTAATTTATCTTTCTATACAGGTTCTCCTACTGAACCACAAGAAGTTGCCATAGTTTCGGCCTACACTAACGGTATCACGCTGACTTGGACAGAGCCAGCTGAGAGCTATGGGCAAGCTATCCTGTTCTACAGTATCAACTGCACATCAGCACACCACAATGCAGAGATACAACGAGCATACAATACCTCTGTGGAAGTGTCTGGTCTTAATGCCAACACCAACTACACTTGCTGTGTTTCAGCAGGGAACTCTGTGGGCGTTGGACTACATCAATGTATCGTTGTCATGACTGCTATAAATACTGGTACGATATGTATAATGATTAAAAGGGTACATATCGTACCAGTATTTATAGCAGTCATGACAACGATACATTGATTATAGTTATTATTCACTATACAGAACAACCACAATCTGGAAGCAACCTGGTGACAGCAGTGTCTGCTGGAGCACTGCTAGCAGTGTTGCTACTTCTGTGTATTGTGATAACATGCATAACCTGTTGTTGTTGTTACAAGAGAAGAACGAGCAAACAAGTGACTCTTCAAGGTCAACAAAGGTAATACCCATTGCAAACTTTGATCCACCATTATTTTAGTTGAGTGATTGTGTATACAGCCCTATAGTACGAAAGGTATAACCTTTTTCATTTCCATGAGGGGAGCAATTACGAGTACTAGAGTTACATGTACTCATCGTTTTACCTAAGATATGTAGCTTAACATTGTAAATTGCGCTGCAGCACTGCAGATCCAGTGTACGAGGTTCCTGAAGATATAGAGCTCAAAGAGAAAGGCAGTACATTGAAAACTGCTCCACAAAACAACGACACATCACACAGACACGTGTACAAAGAAGAGGTGGAGCTAAGATATGAGAAACCAGTGCTTGCTTCGAGTGGAGGGACTGCAACGAACAAAAAACAAAAAGAGGAAAAGCCAATGATGTTGATAGCTAGTCCATCCATCACTCAACCTGGGCAGCAAAGCAGTGAGAAGATCTACCAGCCATTGATCCCTCCCAAGACCTACAAAGAACAAGAAGTCTCAGCCTATCAAGACCTGGCCTTTGAGACAAGAGACGCTGGGACAGACGTGGCTAATAATTCAGAGGGACAGTACGAGCCAATCAGGAAGAATGATGAGAACAATCAGTACGAGCCACTGTCGTTTGGAGGGGGTGTGGCATCTCAGGAGGAGGGGGCGTACCAACCACTGAGCTTCCAGAGGGAGGACGACAACACTTACGAAACCATTCAAACCACCACCACCCGTACATGAGAAATGAACTATGACTTTTGTTGACTATATTAATTATTATTACTATATGAATATTTGTTCTGTGTGTGTGTGTTGCATATGCTTGAGTGGTGTTTTTTTTGTACACTCTTTTATTGTTCCACATGCGTTGGTTTGCTGTATTTTGATGCCACAACTGTAAACCAATAAGATCACAAACTGCCATGATGTCAGTGAACTCTTTGACAATGTATGTGCTTTATTGATTAGTGGGTGTAACTGACTTATACTATAAATCCTGGGGCTGTGTCCACAATATTCTCTATCCCCTGCAAGTAACTAGATCACCACCCTATAGAGCTAGAAGTACGTTACCAAAATAAACTTCAAGGATCAGTGCAGAAACTGTCAGAAAAGGGCAGTACGAGCCACTGTCATTTGGAGGTGGTGGTGTATTTTGAGGAGGGGCTTTAAGACGAGCTTGTGAAAGTATATAATTATGTTTGATGTTTTTACGATATTATGTACACATGCACAATAGCTACAATGATCGGCCTCAGTCTAGGTAATGGCGTATCGCAGCTGTACTAGTTGTTGTGATTCTTAGCAAACTGAAAGGTATACTAGTACTGAGGTCTATATAGCCTGGGGACAGTTGCAGTGAAAACTGTGATTAGTTTGATTTACTAGTATTGTTTTGTGTACAGTCATAGATAGTAAAGGTTTACTATCTATGGTACAGTGCTGTGCTTGCACATGCAACAGTTGTCCCTAGCAAAACCACAGTACAATTAAGCTATGAATAATTATCACTATGCTAAATGGGGGCATGTCTACCACTACAGTCACATGCATAGCCACATAAAACCATAGATAGTAAATAAAAGCCTTTTAAAAAGGTCACTTCCCGTTCAAATTACAAATTTAGATCTGAACTCTACACAAAGAAGGCCACCACTATCAGTATGCCTATGGCTAAAAGTCTGTTGCTCTGCTTCATCCTCACAATTACAACATTCCTCTTATTTGTTTGTTGTCCAGTGAATTAAGTTGATCATACATGCTACAATGTGTACCAAATTACCATATAGCTACATAGACTATGTTTAGAGTCTACATCATAGTATCTTAAGCTTACTAAAACGTTATGTAGGTCCTGCAGCCACGGAGAGATCCGATTGGTGGAAGTTACAGGTGCTTTCAATGGGACTCCCGAGGTGTGTGTTGCTGGGAGATGGAGTGGAGTCTGTGTTGACATATCCGCTATGAACCAAGCAGCTGCAATAGTGTGCAAACAGCTGGGCTGTGGACATGGTGAGTAAAGCAAACTACTAAAACTATTTCTTGCTAAGAAGCTGGTTGCAAATAATAACTATAGTGTATACTTATATTAGGATACGTAGACAATCAAAGACAATGTCACAACAGTACACTCAAGTTTCAATGCAGAGGAGGAGAGTCAAATTTAACTGGTTGTTCTATTTTGGATGGTGCTGACTGCTCAACAGGAGAAGATATGTGCATTGTCACTCAGTGCACTGCATGTCAGGCACAATTAGGTATACAAAGAACTATTTCAGTTGATCCCTAATATCTTGTATATCTGTTTAACCATAGATTGAAGAGTTAGAGGGATAGGAAACGGTTTGTATCTTGAGTAACATCCGCGCTACGCTGCGGTTTAATCGAGGCCATCATAACAATATCTATTTCTACACTCAGTGCATAATAAACTACAAGTAACTGTGCTTAGTCCGTGCAACTCACTTATATTTCAAGGTCTATACCTATTGTAGTAGTCATAACCAGCACGCTTACACGTTATATGTTCCAATAGCTTTGAAACAGCCTTGGGAACATATAACTTTATTGGAAAGTCTCTTTTTACTGGGTGTGGTCAGACATTAGCAAGTACTACACGTGGCTCATGGACTAGGCGTGTTATAAATTGCTGAAAGAGATGATGTCTCGAGGAAACACAGCTTTGGGAGTTACCCGACAAAAATGTGCTTAATAGCCTCGTAACGCGGATATTTTTCGAGGCTCCACTGCAGATTCAATGTAAAATCATCTCGTGCACCACTCCGTTTCCTATCCCTCTAACTCTTTAATCTATGGTTTAACAGATTTATTGGCTTATGGAAGTGGTGATGATCAGCAAGTGCCTATGCTAGATGATGGTTCGTCTAAGGCAGTTGTGATACAACCGTTTCCATTCTTTGGAGAAAATCAGAGCGAGCTATTTGTAAGTTCCCAAAATGTTAACTCATTGTTAATTGAACTTTTATAATATATAGGTAAACACGAACGGAGTTTTGTCTTTTCATGAAGGATACACATCCTTCAGTCCAAGACCCCTACCATTTACTGATGTGACACCACTGATTATACCTTTCTGGAAAGATATCGATATACGTTGTAACGGTAGCGGTGAAATTTACTATAGAGCAGTAAATGGGTCGGGATCCTACACTTTATGGCAAGTGAGCCTGCTGGTGAACGACTATGTATACAGAGAAACTAGGTTCTTTCCAACATCCATACTTATCGCCACATGGCATCAAGTGTATCCTTTCCTTTGCAATAATGCAATGCGTCAGAATACATTTCAAGTAGTTCTGATGACAAATGGACAGGATTCTTTTGTTTGCTTTTTATACGAAGATATCCAATGGGGACCAGGCGCACAGATCGGGTTCAATGCAGGAGATGGGAATAGATCATTCACAGTACCTGTTGGACTGACTGGTGCTACACTGCACATGGAGAGTTTGTCCAATGTGGGAAGACCTGGGCTGTTTGTGTATCAAGTAGATGGTAAATATATTGAGTGTATGCATCTCATAACCGTATATATTACACAGGTGATGAAATAGGGGCACCTGTTAGCAGTCCCACACAGCTGATAGTCACCCAAGTATTTCAGATGTCACTTCAGCTACGTTGGACAAATACACACAGTGATGGAGTGGACCATTTCAATGTGTACTGCTATCACACCAGCTGTCCCTATTGCTCTGATCTACCAGCTGTGCACACTGTAACTACATCAATTACCATAGCTACAGTCACCGGACTGACACCATACACAGAGTATGGATGTTGTGTGACAGCAGTTTACTTAAACCAGGAAAGCGACTGCTCAGAAGAACTGAATATATCTACTTTATTAATACCAGGTAACTGACTGTGTGTTAAAATGTACTTACTCTAGCTTGATGTGTCTCCTTACAGTACCACCACAAGGCCAGTTGATGTTGGTATCACTGAAACAACCAGCACATCCTTTAAACTGGAATGGTCTAGACCATTAAACATTGATGGAACACTACTGTACTACCAGATAACATGCTTACAGAACCTCAACAATGTCTGGCTCAGCACAACCATGAACAGTAGTGTGGATGTGAGCAACCTCCAACCATTCACTAACTACACGTGTTGTATCTCAGCTACTAATCAAGCTGGTGAAGGAAGAAGCGCGTGCTCTGATGCAAGAACAGGTGCTTAATAGGGTGTGTAGAATTTGGAGGATCTGGGTGGAAAGATTGTATTGGTGTAATGGTAGCCAAAATAATATCAGGAGCCCATAAATAAGAGAAGGAGCGGCTAACTTCAACGTACACTCGGGGATCACGTCTCGTAATTGCCGGTGAAACCGCACTTCCTTGTTTGGAAGCGACTAAGTGCTTGCAAACCGCAGCCCTGTATTGTGTATAACACGTGTAGGGATTCAACCACTTAAGTGACTCTGCATATATGGAAATGCTCCTTCTCTTATTTATGGGCTCCTGATAATATCTATAATGCTATATAGATCTAGCTGATCTCCAAGTTTCCAGCAGTCAAATCAACTTTGTAATTGCTTTGTCGGCTGGAGCACTATCAGCATTTCTGGTAGTCCTGGCTCTTGTGATAACATGCATAACCTGTTGTTGTTGTTACAAGAGAAGAACAAGCAAACAAGTGACTCTTCAAGATCAACAAAGGTACTACTGATAATTATAGTCCTAGTACTGAAAGGCAACTCTTTCAAACTGTTTGCATGTACTAGGTATTTCCATAGCTATATACCATAACATCATGAATGATTTCCTGTCTTAATGTACTTGCTGCAGCACTGCAGATCCTGTGTACGATGTTCCTGAAGATATAGAGCTCAAAGAGAAAGGCAGTCCACAAAGCAACAACACATCACACAGACATGTGCAGTACAAAGAAGAGGTGGATATACGATATGAGAATTCAGCGAACAAAAAACAGAGAGAGAAGAAGCCAATGATACCGATAGCTACTCCACCCATCACTCAACCTGGGCAGCAAAGCAGTGAGAAGATCTACCAGCCATTGATCCCTCCCAAGACCTACAAAGAACAAGAAGTCTCAGCCTACCAAGACCTGGCCTTTGAGACAAGAGACGCTGGGACAGACATGGCTAATAATTCAGAGGGACAGTACGAGCCAATCAGGAAGAACGATGAGGACAATCAGTACGAGTCGCTGTCATTTGGAGGGGGTGGGACATCTCAGGAAGGGGCATACCAACTGAGCTTCCAGAGGGAGGATGCCAACACTTACGAAACTATTCAACCGCCCGTACATGAAAACTGAACTATGACTTACTTACTGGCTGTATATATGCCTGAGTGTTTTGTGTATATGTTTTTAATTATTGGTCTTACTGTTATGCAGTAGTCAGCCCCACCCACCTTATGGTATAATTATTACAAGCAGAGAATGCCCACTAATATAATGAGATTCATGCTCTGAGAACAGTTGTATAGCTAGCTAGCTGGCTTGACAACTTGCTATAAACCTGAGGCTCTGTGTAGCCAAGAGTAGTAATCTCTCTGTTTCCTGGTAGTTCTAGCTAGCTAAGTACTATACTATACTTACACAGAGAGTAACACAGCAATGGCTAAAAGTGTGCTATTTTACTGCATTACATTAGCTTCAACCTTGCTCTTTATTTTTCGTCAAGTTAAGTAAGTAACATTTAGTTACTGAAATGTAGTTACACATTGTCTATACTCTTTTGGGTATTACAATATATTTAATTATCCCTAACAGATCTTGTAGCCATGGTGAGATCAGAATAGTGAATGTGGTAGGTGCCTACCAGGGTTCTCTGGAGGTGTGTGTTGCCGGGAGATGGAATGGAGTCTGCGATGATGATGATGGAGATTCCATGAACCAAACAGCTGCAGTGGCTTGTCGGCAGAATGGTTGTGGAGTAGGATTTGCAGAGGCGGGAAGTCTTTGCTCTGAACATCGATTCAAGTTTCAATGCTCAGGACACGAGGCTAACCTAACTAGCTGTGATATTGAAAACAGTTCAAATTGTTCTTTAAATGGCAATTCCACCATGTGCATGAACGTTCACTGCATGTTCTGTCCAGCCCCAGTCAGCTTGCTACCTTATGGAGAGAGTGTTGGTGATCTTCGAGTACCCTCTATTCTGGATACCTCTTCTGGTCCAATAAATCTGGCTCAAAACTTCTCATTTTTTGGATCTGAAAAATCTACCATTTTTGTAAGTGAATTTTTGTTCTTCAAACTTAATATTGACAATATTATTATAGGTGGTCACCCATGGACTTTTATCGTTTCAGTCTGCATATATAGATCATTCTCAACAACCTCTACCAATTGACAACACTGTGCCACTTATTTTGCTCTTTTGGAGTGATACCGATATTTCAAGAAGAATGGGCGGCGGCCAAATCTTCTACCGTGAGATAAATGACAGTGAAAGTAAAATAATAACATTTGCACGTTTTCTGCTACCCCAAAATAATAACTTCAATCCTACGTCAACTTTTATTACAACATGGAATCAAGTTCCACAGACAGTTTTCTCATTTGAAGCTGATCGGGAAACTAACAACACATATCAGGTGGTTCTAATGACTGATGGTCGGAGGTCGTATGTTTGCTTGTTGTATTCGAGTATCCAGTGGGGTCCAGGTGCACAGATTGGGTTCAATGCAGGAGATGGGAACAGATCATTCACAGTACCTGGTGGACTGACTCGTGCTACACGATACATGGAGAGTTTGTCCAATGTGGGAAGACCTGGGCTGTTTGTCTATCAAGTAGATGGTAAATATATTGTGTGTATATATATGCATCTCATAACCATTTATAATCCCACATTTGTTACACAGGTGATGAAATAGGGGCACCTGCTAGCAGTCCCACACAGCTGATAGTCATACGAGTATTTCAGAATTCACTTCAGCTACGTTGGACAAATACACACAGTGAAGGAGTGGACCATTTCAATGTGTACTGCTATCACACCAGCTGTCCCTATTGCTCTCATCTACCAGCTGTGCACACTGTAACCGCATCAAGTACCACAGCTACAGTCACCAGACTGACACCATACACAGAGTATGGATGTTGTGTGACAGCAGTTGACTTAAACCAGGAAAGTGACTGCTCGAAAGAACTGAATATATCTACTTTATTATTACCAGGTAATTGACTGTGTGTTAAAATGTATACTTACTCTAGCTTGATGTGTGTCCTTACAGTACCACCAACAAGGCCAGTTGATGTTGGTATCACTGAATTAACAAGCACATCATTTAAACTGGAATGGTCAAAACCATTGCATATAGATGGAACGCTACTGTACTACCAGATAACATGCTTACAGAACCTCAACAATGTCTGGCTCAGCACAACCATGAACAGTAGTGTGGATGTGAGCAACCTCCAACCATTCACTAACTACACGTGTTGTATCTCAGCTACTAATCAAGCTGGTGAAGGAAGAAGCGCGTGCTCTGATGCAAGAACAGGTGCTTAATAGGGTGTGTAGAATTTATAGGATCTGGGTGGAAAGATTGTATTGGTGTAATGGTAGCCAAAATAATATCAGGAGCCCATAAATAAGAGAAGGAGCGGCTAACTTCAACGTACACTCGGGGATCACGTCTCGTAATTGCCGGTGAAACCGCACTTCCTTGTTTGGAAGCAACTAAGTGCTTGCAAACCGCAGCCCTGTATTGTAATATAACATATATAATATAATATATATAATAATATAATATATAATATAATATATAATATAATATATAATATATAATATAATATATAATGTATTATAACACGTGTAGGGATTCAACCACTTAAGTGACTCTGCATATATGGAAATGCGGTCATAACCACTTACGTAACGTGATCCCCGTAGTCAGCCGCTCCTTCTCTTATTTATGGGCTCCTGATAATATCTATAATGCTATATAGATCTAGCTGATCTCCAAGTTTCCAGCAGTCAAATCAACTTTGTAATTGCTTTGTCGGCTGGAGCACTATCAGCATTTCTGGTAGTCCTGGCTCTTGTGATAACATGCATAACCTGTTGTTGTTGTTACAAGAGAAGAACAAGCAAACAAGTGACTCTTCAAGGTCAACAAAGGTACTACTGATAATTATAGTCCTAGTACTGAAAGGCAACTCTTTCAAACTGTTTGCATGTTGTGGATATTTCCATAGCTATAGTGGTATCCATAACATCATGAATGATTGCCTGTCTTAATGTACTTACTTCAGCACTGCAGATCCTGTGTACGATGTTCCTGAAGATATAGAGCTCAAAGAAAAATGCAACACGTTGAGAAGTAGGGCACAAAGCAACGACACACCATCACACAGACATGAGAACAAAGAAGAGGTGGAGATACGATATGAGAAACCAGTGCTTGCTTCGAGTGGAGGGACTGCAACGAACAAAAAACAGAGAGAGAAGAAGCCAATGATGCTGATAGCTACTCCACCCATCACTCAACCCAGCCAGCAAAGCGGTGAGAAGATCTACCAGCCATTGATCCCCCCCAAGACTTACAAAGAACAAAAAGTCTCAGCCTACCAAGACCTGGCCTTTGAGACAAGAGACGCTGGGACAGACATGGCTAATAATTCAGAGGGACAGTACGAGCCCATCAGGAAAAATGATGAGGACAATCAGTACGAGCCGTTGCCGTTTGGAGGGGGTGGGGCATCTCAGGAGGGGGCGTACCAACCACTGAGCTTCCAGACGAAGGACGACAACACTTACGAAACTATTCAAACAACCACTGCACCTGTACATGAGAACTGAACTATACTGACTTCAAACACTTGTTTTGTGTGTTCTGTGTGTTGCATGCATGGTTTCCAGTGGTTTTGTACACTAGTCTCTTCTGTTCATGCACTCCTATTGTTCTACAGTAATAATAATTATGCACGTGTTGGTTTGCTGTGTATATGTATTTTAATCACAATTGCATGTAGAATCACAAATGACAGTGTTTGTAATGTCAATGAAACTCTTGGTAATGTGACTTATCTATGACAAGTGTGCTTTTATTGATTAGTGGGTGTATCTGAATTTAATTTTGAGGCTATATAATTACCTCCACAATAATCTCTATCCTGCAATTGACTATAGATCATCACACTAGAGAGGTTATCAAGATAACTTCGAGGATCAATTCAAACCTAAGGGCAGAAACTGCCAGAAGAGAAAACAATCAGTACGAACTACTGGAAGTGATGGTGGATATTTAAAACTATATTGTGTGAGTTTTACGATATGTGTATGTACACATGCATGTGATACATGCAAAATACACACACTTTCAGTCTCAGTCTGCATGGTGTGTGTAAAATGTTGCAGTGGGAGTTGTTGTGGTCTTAGCAACATACAAAAACAATCTGAGGTTAGGACTTGTGGGTGTAGCTATAGTATCATTCAGTCACATGCATAGTCAGTATATAAAGGTCTTTCCCATAGATCTGCACTCTACACAAAGAAGGCCATTATAATGATTATGGCTAAAAGTTTGCTACTCTACTTCATCCTCACAATTACAACATTCCTCTTATTTGTTTGTGGTCCAGTGAAGTAAGCTGATTCATTAGATCTATAGCTAAAATGTTTACCAAATTATTATTACGTTACAGTTTACAATAATGCTAAATGTTATGCTGTAGGTTCTGCAGCCACGGAGATATCAGATTGGTGGAAGTTACGGGTGATTTCAAAGGGACTCCCGAGGTGTGTGTTGCTGGGAGATGGAATGGAGTCTGTGCTGACCTATCCGCTATGAACCAAGCAGCTGCAGTACTGTGCAAACAGCTGGGCTGTGGACATGGTCAGCCTAATGCAAGCAACTAAAATTATTTCTAGCTAAGAAGCTGGTTGCAAATGATAACTATAGTGTGTGTCTATATATACTTGTATAGGATACGTAGACGATCAAAGACAATGTTCCAACAGTGTACTCAAGTTTCAATGCAGAGGAGGAGAGTTAAATTTAACTGGTTGTTCTATTTTGGATGGTGCTGACTGCTCAACAGGAGAAGATATGTGCATTGTCACTCAGTGCACTGCATATCAGGCACAATTAGGTACTAAGAAGAACTATTTCAGTTGATCCCTAATAATCGTGTGTCTGTTTAACAGATTTATTGGCTTATGGAAGTGGTGATGATCAGCAAGTGCCTATGATAGATGATGGCTCATCTAAAGCAGTTGCGATACAACCCTTTCATTTTTTGGAGAGAAAATCAGAGCAAGTTATTTGTAAGTTTCCAAAATCGGTAAACTATTATGAAGTTGTATCAATATTATACAGGTAAACACGAATGGAGTTTTGTCTTTTTATCAACGGTACCCATTCATTCTTTCAAGATCCTTACCATTTAGTTATGATATGACACCAATGATTATACCTTTCGCGAGAGATATCGATATACGTTGTAACGGTAGCGGTGAAATTTACTATAGAGCAGTAAATGGGTCGGGATCCTACCAAGCGAGCCTACTGGTGAACGACTACGTATACAGAGAAACTAGGTTCTTCCCAACATCCGTATTTATCGCTACATGGCATCAAGTTTATCCGTACCCTTGCTTTAGATCTAATAATCATCAACGGAATACATTTCAAGTAGTTCTGATGACGAATGGACAGGATTCTTTTGCTTGCTTTTTATACGAAGATATCCAGTGGGGGCCACGCGCACAGATTGGATTCAATGCAGGAGATGGGAACAGATCATTCACAGTACCTGGTGGACTGACTGGTGCTACACTGCACATGGAGAGTTTGTCCAATGTGGGAAGACCCGGGCTGTTTGTGTATCAAGTAGATGGTGAATATATTGAGTGTATGCATCTCATAACCATTTATAATCCCACATTCGTTACACAGGTGATGAAATAGGGGCACCTGTTAGCAGTCCCACACAACTGATAGTCACCCAAGTATTTCAGATGTCACTTCAGCTACGTTGGACAAATACACACAGTGAAGGAGTGAACCATTTCAATGTGTACTGCTATCACACCAGCTGTCCCTATTGCTCTCATCTACCAGCTGTGGACACTGTAACTACATCAAGTACCACAGCTACAGTCACCAGACTGACACCATTCACAGAGTATGGATGTTGTGTGACAGCAATTAACTTAAACCAGGAAAGTGACTGCTCAGAAGAACTAAATATATCTACTTTACCAGGTGACTGCATGCATTTATACGTGCCATTTAAAGGTTGTAATGCTCCTTACAGTACTCCCAACGAGGCCAGTTGATGTTCGTATCACTGAATTAACCAGCACATCGTTTAAACTGGAATGGTCAAGACCATTGCATATAGATGGAACACTACTGTACTATCAGATAACATGTTTACAGAACCTCAACAATATCTGGCTCGGCACAACCGTGAATAGTAGTGTGGATGTGAGCAACCTCCAACCATTCACTAACTACACGTGTTGTATCTCAGCTACTAATCAAGCTGGTGAAGGAAGCAGCGCATGCTCTGATGCAAGAACAGGTATACTTAATAGGGTGTGTAGACATTTGTAGGATCTGGGCGGAAAGATTGTATTGGTGTAATGGTAACCAATCTAATGCTATAGCTGATCTCCAAGTTGCTAGGAGTCAAATCAACTTTGTAATTGCTTTGTCGGCTGGAGCACTATCAGCATTTCTGGTAGTCCTGGCTCTTGTGACAACATGCATAACCTGTTGTTGTTGTTACAAGAGAAAAACAAGCAAACAAGTGACTCTTCAAGGTCAACAAAGGTACTACTGATAATTATAGTCCTATAGTACTGAAAGGCAACTCTTTCAAACTGTTTGCGTGTAGGTATTTCTATATCTATAGTGGTATTCATAACATCATGAATGATTGCCTGTCTTAATGTACTTGCTGCATGCAGCACTGCAGATCCCGTGTACGATGTTCCTGAAGATATAGAGCTCAAAGAGAAAGGCAGCACGTTGAAAAGTGGTCCACAAAGCAACAACACATCACACAGACACGTGCAGTACAAAGAAGAGGTGGATATACGATATGAGAACAAAAAACAGAGAGAGAAGAAGCCAATGATGCCGATAGCTACTCCACCCATCACTCAACCTGGCCAGCAAAGCAGTGAGAAGATCTACCAACCGTTGATCCCTCCCAAGACTTACAAAGAACAAGAAGTCTCAGCCTACCAAGACCTGGCCTTTGAGACAAGAGACGCTGGGACAGACGTGGCTAATAATTCAGGGGGACAGTACGAGCCCATCAGGAAGAATGATGAGGACAACCAGTACGAGCCGCTGTCGTTTGGAGGGGGTGGGGCATCGCAGGAGGGGGCGTACCAACCACTGAGCTTCCAGACGAAGGATGCCAACACTTACGAAACTATTCAACCACCCGTACATGAAAACTGAACTATGACTTACTTACTGGCTGTATTATTTTGTATGCCTGAGTGTTTTGTGTATACATTTTTAATTAGTGGTCTACTGTTATGCAGTAGTCAGCCCCACCCACCTTATGGTATAATTATTACAAGCAGGGAATGCCCACTAATGAGATTCATGCTCTGAGCACAGTGTGTAGCTAGCTGGCTTGACAACTTGACTATAAACCTGAGGCTGTGTGTAGCCAAGAGTAGTAATCTCTGTTTCCTGGTAGTTCTAGCTAGCTAAGTACTATACTATACTTACAGAGAGTAACACAGCAATGGCTAAAAGTGTGCTATTTTACTGCATTACATTAGCTTTAAACTTGCTCTTTATTTTTCGTCAAGTTAAGTAAGTAACATTTAGATACTGAAATGTAGTTACACATTGTCTATACTCTTTTGGGTATTACAATATATTTAATTATCCCTAACAGATCTTGTAGCCATGGTGAGATCAGACTAGTAAATGTGGTAGGTGCCTACCAGGGTACTCTGGAGGTGTGTGTTGCTGGGAGATGGAATGGAGTCTGTACTGATGAGGATGGAGATTCCATGAACCAAACAGCTGCAGTGGCTTGTCGGCAGAATGGTTGTGGAATAGGATTTGCAGAGGCCGGAAGTCTTTGCTCTGAACATCGATTCAAGTTTCAATGCTCAGGACACGAGGCTAACCTAACTAGCTGTGATGTTGAAAGCAGTTTAAATTGTTCTTTAAATGACAATTCCACCATGTGCATGAACGTCCAATGCTTGTTCTGTCTAGCCCCAGTCAGCTTGCTACCTTATGGAGAGAGTGTTGGTGATCTCCGAGTACCCTCTCGTCTGGATACCTCTTCTGGTCCAATAAATCTGGCTCAAAACTTCTCATTCTTTGGATCTGAAGAATCTACTATTTTTGTAAGTGAATTTTTGTTCTTCAAACTTGAATATTGACAATATTATTATAGGTGGTCACCCATGGACTTTTATCGTTTCAGTCTGCGTATATACGCTTTTCTCCACGATCTCTACCAATTGACAACACTGTGCCACTTATTTTGCTGTTTTGGCGTGATACTGATATTAGAGATGAGGGCCAAATCTTCTACCGTGAAGTAAGCAGCATTGAAAGTCAAACAATGACATTGGCACGTTATCTTCTACCTCCAAATGTTAATAACTTCAATCCTATATCTATTTTTATTGCAACGTGGAATCAAGTTCCACAAACAAGTGGGTTGGATGGACGTAACAACACATATCAGGTGGTTCTAATGACTGATGGCCAGAGGTCGTATATTTGCTTGTTGTATTCGAGGATCCAGTGGGGTCCAAGTGCACAGATTGGGTTCAATGCAGGAGATGGGAACAGATCATTCACAGTACCTGGTGGACTGACTGGTGCTACACTGCACATGGAGAGTTTGTCCAATGTGGGAAGACCCGGGCTGTTTGTGTATCAAGTAGATGGTGAATATATTGTGTGTATACATCTCATAACCATTTATAATCCCACATTCGTTACACAGGTGATGAAATAGGGGCATCTGTTAGCAGTCCCACACAACTGATAGTCATCCAAGCATTTCAGACTTCACTTCAGCTACGTTGGACAAATACACACAGTGATGAAGTGAACCATTTCAATGTGTACTGCTATCACACCAGCTGTCCCTATTGCTCTCATCTACCAGCTGTGCACACTGTAACTACATCAAGTACCATAGCTACGGTCACCGGGCTGACACCATACACAGAGTATGAATGTTGTGTGACAGCAGTTGACTTAAACCAGGAAAGTTACTGCTCAGAAGAACTAAATATATCTACTTTACCAGGTGACGACTGTGTGTGTGTGTGTGTGTGTTTGTGTGCTTTTATAATACTGATACTTAATTGGTAATGCTCCATACAGCACCATCAATGAAGCCAGTTGATGTTGGTATAACTAAAATAACCAGCACATCCTTTAAACTGGAATGGTCAAGACCGTTACACATTTATGGAACACTACTGAACTACCAGATAGCATGTTCACAGAACCTCAACAATGTCTGGTTCAGCACAACCGTGAACAGTAGTGTGGATGTGAGCAACCTCCAACCATTCACTAACTACACGTGTTGTATCTCAGCTATTAATCAAGCTGGTGAAGGAAGCAGTGCATGCTCTGATGCAAGAACAAATGCAGGTATGTGCATAAACCCTTCGTTATTCATTAGATTATATCCCTTGCAATTGCCATGCATTGCTCATTGTACACAGCTCCTCCAACTGAGCCAGAAGACCTTAACGTGATTTCAAACACCGCTAGCCTTGTGCTGATTTGGACAGAGCCAGCTGAGAGCTATGGACAAGCTATCCTGTTCTATAGTATTAACTGTACATCAGCACACCACAATGCAGAGATACAACGAACATACAATACCTCTGTGGAAGTGTCTGGTCTTATTGCCAACACCAACTACACTTGCTGTGTTTCAGCAAGGAATTCTGTGGGCGTTGGACTACATCAATGTATCGTTGCTGTGACAGACAATGGTATATAAAACTATCCGCAGGTTATCCTCTTTTATCCTTTTACTCAAATGTATATATAATATGTCCTCCAATTACCATGCACATTGTACATAGCTCCTCCGACTGAACCAGAAGACCTTAAGGTGATTTCCAATATCACCAGCATCACGCTGACCTGGACAGAGCCAGCTGAAAGCTATGGACAAGCTATCCTGTTCTACAGTATCAACTGCACATCAACACACCACGATGTGGAGATACAACGATCATACACTACCTCTGTGGATGTGTTTGGTCTTATTGCCAATACCAACTACACTTGCTGTGTTTCAGCAGGGAACTCTGTGGGCGTTGGACTACAGGAATGTATCGTTGCTATAACAGCCAAAGGTATACAGGTTATCCATTTTATCCTTTTGCTCGCAGGTATATAATATATCTTATATAAAATTGCCATGCACATTGCACACAGCTCCTCCAACTGAACCAGAAGACCTTAACGTGATTTCCAACACCACTAGCCTTTTGCTGACTTGGACAGAGCCAGCTGAGAGCTATGGACAAGCTATCCTGTTCTACAGTATCAACTGTACATCAGCACACCACGATGTGGAGATACAACGATCATACACTACCTCTGTGGAAGTGTCTGGTCTTATTGCCAACACCAACTACACTTGCTGTGTTTCAGCAGGGATTTCTGTGGGCGTTGGGCTACATCAATGTATCGTTGCTATGACAGCCAAAGGTATATTCACTTTAGTTACCGTATTTACTTGATTAAACACCCTCCTTGATTAAACGCCCATCTTGTTTAACACCCATAGTAAAAGCTTTGTCTTTGTCAATAAACGACCATCTTAAATAATCGCCCATGTGTGGGCATGGCACTGTGGGTGAAGCTAAACTAGCACAGTTGTAAGCATGGCAGCATAGAATATAGATACTTTTTATGGTGGCAGAGCTAGAGAGAGACACTAACACAGAGGGAGAAACACCACTCCTATGACTTAAGATTTAAGCTGAGAGCTGTGGCAGCAGCCAAAAAGAGCATAATAACTGCTGATGAGCAAGAGTTTGGAGTAAACATGACCAATAAACGCTTGTTCGAATAAGCACCCATCTCGTTTAAACGCCCCCTTTCAAGACTTTGATATGAAATAAACGCCCGGGCGCTTAATTAAATAAATATGGTACTTATTTTTTTCACTATATAGAACAACCATCACCATCTGACAACAGCCAAGGCATCCTAGTTACAGCTGTATCTGCTGGAGCACTAGTAGCAGTGTTGTTACTTCTGTGTATTGTGATAACATGCATTTCCTGTTGCTGTTGCTGCAAGAGAAGAATGAGCAAACAAGCAACTCTTCAAATCCATCAACAGTAAATGCCATAGACACTAAAATATCAATATCCATTTTCTGTTTTGCATGTAAGTGTCTAAAACAGCCCAATTCTCTTGACGGATTATAATTCTGACATTATTTTTTCCTATAATTATATAGAATTGCAGATCCTGTGTACGAGGTTCCTGCTGACATTATAGAGCTCAAAGAGAAAGGCAGCACATTGAGAAGTGATCCACAAAGTAACAACACATCACACAGACACGTGTACAAAGAAGAGGTGGATATACGATATGAGAGACCAGTGCTTGCTTCGAGTGGAGGGACTGCAGCGAACAAAAAACAGAGAGAGAAGAAGCCAATGATGCCGATAGCTACTCCACCCATCACTCAACCTGGGCAGCAAAGCAGTGAGAAGATCTACCAGCCATTAATCCCTCCCAAGACCTACAAAGAACAAGAAGTCTCAGCCTATCAAAACCTGGCCTTTGAGACAAGAGACGCTGGGACAGACATGGCTAATCATTCAGAGGGTCAGTATGAGCCTATCAGGAAGAACAATGAGGACAATCAGTACGAGCCACTGTCATTTGGAGGGGGTGGGGGATCTCAGGAGGAGGGGGTGTACCAACCACTGAGCTTCCAGAGGGAGGACGACAACACTTACGAAAATATTCAAACCACCACCACTACCCGTACATGAGAAATGAACTATATAATTATATGACTCTGTATATACAAGAATTTACTGTTACGTGCAATGCTTCCTGTCATAGCTACTCTATTACATGTATATATATTCAAAATTAATGTTCTTTTACTCAATGTAAACATGGGGTGCATATGCCATATTTCTGATTGCTGTATAATGCACGTATAATTTAAACTACATTTAAAAATAGTTACTTTGAAGCTGAGCAAGATAATGATGAAATATTCCTCCAAAGATATAATTCTCTAAAAGTGTTACAACAGCAAAACTAATACATTGTAGTTGTGTATTCACAGTAGAGGTATTACCCAGGAGTATAGCCTCTGATCCCAGGCCGCACTTCCTCGAAGGGGAGGCCATTGAAGGAGGCTAACACAGGAGCTGCAGGAAATGAGATGTTCAACAACATACAAAAGTACTTGTACACTGCCAATGATTCACCTTATATTCCTTAGTGTGTAGCTCTCTCTGTCCATTAGCGAACTGTATCACAAGGTCCCCGTTTGGATAGAGCCGCTGAGTGTTGCCATCAGTGAAGAGGCTTTCCTCCTCTCCTGAAGGGTGGATGATCTTGACCGTCTTGTTTGCTCTTTAATGCCACAGTCTGGTGGCTGTACGATTGCCTCACATGAGATCAACTTTCATGAGATCAACTCCCACAAGATCAATTCTTACCACTATAGTATGTAATCCTATAGGCCCTCTAATAACCAACACCCACTCAAGTCAATGGCCCACACTTTAAAGGTGCTGTTTCAAATTCTTACCCATCCAGCCGTACAGCCTGTAGTACCGAACAGTATAATGGCAGCTGCAAAAATTCAACCAACAGGCATCCGATTAATTAATATGGATTGAGTACATCCAACCAAAACAAAGATTCAGAGCTATACATGCATGTTTGTAGCTACATCTCGACACAAAATAAAAGAGAAGAATCCATACAAACACTGTTTGACTGCTTCAACACATGACTGAGGCATGACTCTGAAGAGTATATTTATTTTACCAGCTATCAAGCATCTTCATTGAAAAATTTGGAAGTGTGACGTTTTTTTGTAAAACTGAGTTGATCACATGAAGTTGATCCTATGAAAAATTTATTCTATGAAAAGTTGATTCTATGGGAGTTGATCTACTAACAATTGACCTCATGCAAAGTTGCTCTGGTAAGAATTGATCTTGTGGGAGTTGATCTCATGAAAGTTGATCTCGTGTGCACACATCGGCTGTACAAGTGTGTGTGGGGGACGGCGGGGGGAGGGGTCAAAATACTTAAAGAACTTTACTTGCAAACTTTATTATCAGGACACTAGTAGGTTGAAGAAGTACCCCCTGTATAATCCCCAAGTGATATAAAAAATAATTATTTCTCTCTTTTGTGTCCTAGTATGTTATCATTGTATCCCCCCCTCCCATTATCTACACGTGATGTTGTTGTCTTTGCGTAGTCTATATTAATTGATCTGTGTGCGCATGCTCAGTAAACGAGCTAAATTCTACCACAAGCAGCATGCACACTATTCTGTATAAAAATGCTATATTACTAGGAGCATGCAGGGCATGTTTGGGGCGAGTGAGTGAATTACAATAAATTGTTAACATTTCAATGAATTGTAAATTGAAACAGTGAATTAGTAAAGTATGGAATTAGCACAGTTAATTCTGGGAAATAGTTAATTCCGAGATATACAGTGTTGATAATCTGGTGGTAGCCTCGATTCCAAGCCGCTATTCAAGGGGCTGGAGTCGAGCTAATCTGGTGGTTGTATGTAAAATTAAAAGGAGAGGCTTGCAGAAGTGCATCTGTAGTTATTGGTTGTTGTAGACAAATTTCCTTTAGATGATCACCGAAAACACTTAGTGTGATATAGTGTCCTCCGGGGCGGGTAAGTAGAAGTTTAGCTCGTACTTGTCTCTTGCAGAGGGTGATTTTTTTAACTAAACAGCAAGTTGTGCAGGTTCCAGATGTGTCATTTGTTGGTTGGACTTTGCTGTTACAGACAAAGCAGATCAGGAAATTGTCAAATGATAGTACTCCTGCAACTTCGGAGTCACTGATTTGGTCGTATGTATTTCACTGTTGTCTCGATTCATCTTGTAAGCTTCTTTATGTCTTGATACAAGTTGGTAAGGATCATGACGTCCAAAAGAAAATCATTGTGTTGGTAAGGATCATGACGTCCAAAAGAAAATTACCGGTCCTCCTCCATGACAAGGTAGCTTCGCTCGCCCCAATAATTCAGTAAGATAAAAGCCACGCAGACTGTACCGCAATGAGAGGCACTGCAGCTCTTCTGTTCATGTTGTTAGCAGTCTGCAACTGTCAAAATAACTTGCAGTAAGTTCCAGTTCATCTATTGATGCATGCACAGGTCTACATCATTTGCTTGTACAATTGTTGTTAGCTATTCATGGTATAGCATTGCTGATTGTATGCATTGAGGCCTGTTTTGTACATAAAGTACGAAAACTAACGCTCAGTAGAGACAAAATGCATCTTACAGTAAGTTGGCCTTTTTCGTATAATTACTAGGGGTACATTAAATGCAATAAATCCTCGCTCAGAGTAAGAGTCAAAGTAAATCTGGACCTAATTAATTTCCACATAAGAAAGCTAGGTCTATGTGCATTCAATCTGGTAAAGACGTCTAATGGTCGAACCCACAAGAAAGCTAGATTTAAGTTCGACCGTCCAGGCTTCGGTTTAGCCACTCCTGGATGTTGCTGAGGTCTAAGACTGTGAGCCGATGTCCCTCAGCATCTGCCAAGACTCCACGCCAAGTATCAAAGCCTACATGTTCAACCAGAAGTCCTTTTGCCTCGACGTCAACCACCACCGCCACCACCACCGCCACGGAAAATCTCGATAGGACTCAAACATAACTTCACTTCGCTCGGAATTATAAGTTTTGCTTTATTTGCAAGTATGGTAACTAACGCTGGTTGTGCATATATGGGTCGGAGCTCAGTAGACAAAATACATCTATCGTCCAAATCCCAAGGACTAAATATTTCCATTCAGATCGTTTTAGGAGTTAGTAAACATGCACATTATTTCTGTACATACACTAGACAGTCCATGCAATAAATATACCTATATATAATATATTGTGTACGGAACTAAGGTAATTAGCTAACTTTAACGCCTAAAGTTATGATTGTAACTTTTATCTGGATTATAGGTAACACTCTTTACACAAATTTCCAGTCATTTTCAATAAAAGCTGTTGCTGATCCCACACTAGTCTGGGGGCCAGACCTTTTCTCAAGAGGGGGGAGGGGGAAGAGAGAAAGAGGTCTAGAGACTCTTGCAGCACTTCGTGTGCTCTTGGAATGTCAATATGGCGGAGACTGTGATATTGGAGGTTATAAAGAAGGAGTAGATGTAGCAATACTCTCATTTCATTGGCTGCATGTATCCAAATTCCATTGGCTGTAATCCAAATTCCTCAGAGGCAATACTTGCATTTCATTGGGTTAAAAATCACATGACATAGGATATGCATTTCATTGGCTCTGGCCACTAATCCTCTCTCTTGATTTTGCCCCGAGCTATTAGGTCTGGCCCCCAGACTAGGTTTCTATATGCTTTTCAAGGCAACAAATTAGTTATTACATGCTACATTTAGATCTACAATTTGCAAGTATGGCTGAGAGGCTACTGCTTTACTGTATGTCCACTGAGCAACCATTATCGATAAAATTAATAAGGGCTGTATTACAGCCATATTACATACATGTTTACAATCATATTAATCTCATGATGAACAATACACTTAAATATGATGAACAAAAGATACTGCATCGTAATTATGATTATGAATGATTATGTAACATAAGTAGCATGCAAGTTGTGTAAACCAAAGTGGTTCCTGAGATATCGTCCAATGATGGCTGAACAATCCAATGTGTACGACAAGGTAGGATGGCTGAACAATCCAGTGTATTACAATTGCAATTTAGTTTCTTGGTGTTCAGTGAGGTAAGTTGAAAGTGAAACAAATTATTTCGCTAAATATATTGCAACAGTGAATAACCATGGGATAACCTTGTGCGAATGTTGTGTATAATTATAATAAGCGTGTGCATTACTTCAATCAGGGCATCACACTGCAATGAACCAAAGGGAACAGTTCTACTGGTGCAGCTCTAGAGAGGAGAGGGTGGTGTGTCGAGAGCTGGAGTTTTATCAGCAAGGAGGTAGGTCTATGTTGGTAATTAAGAATAATATGGACTACCAACAACTTGGTCCATCAGTTGGATATGCTGTCCCACAAGAGAGAAGCGATGTTTACATGATGACAAGGAGCGATGTACCACAGCCAAGCCTGAGGGGGGCAAGCCTACAACTTTGAAGCTGCTATAGAGCCGTTATATAGGCCTTGGCGGATTATGCTTAATTGGTTTACCTATTCTAGTTATTCTCCTTTTCATCCACCTGTTTTTCTCAATTATGTTGCTGCTGTATTGATTCTGAAATAAATTACACATAGGAGTCTAATTGAATGTCAAAAATACATTTAGGATTTCAGGAAGATATACACACAGAACCAAGTTATGTATAGTTTTTACATCATTATAGTATCTTCTTTTCGACGATTGTGTATAGCCAGCTGTTGAGAAAACAAACTGCTGACAGTTTGAAACTTATATATATCTTCTCACTCGTGCCTATTTTTCTCATCAAAGTCAGAAAATGTACCTATTTTTCCCATCAGTATTATTCTCAATGCTCAGGAGTAATCTGCCAAGGCCTAAGAGCCGTATATAATAGAAATTGACGTTAATGTTTATGCTATATGGTTTGCACAGTATCAATGCGAACCATATAGCATAAACATTTATGTTTTGTTTTACATGACATTGTGTTTGATAGCTGCACCACAAAAAAAAAATTATTTTGTGTTATTGCAGTTCAGTTGTTGTTATTTTGCTGAACCCCAACATTAAAGCAACATTGCTGTATCTAGATACTGTGCGAACTTTAACATATTATTTTTTCCTGTGCTTGATAGCTGCATGCATGCATCATAATTATTTTATGTCATGCATGGATATACTAGCTATATATATAGAGTAACTATAGAATTTTTCAGTTGTGTCTATAATTCTGCTAAGAATTTGTATATACTAGTCCATATAGAATTGATGCATGTTGGAGTTACTAATGCAGGTTAAAAAGATTGTGACTGTTCTCCTACCATTGCTTTTGTGGCTACTAAGGTCAGTTGACTAAGAATGCATGATAAACTGGGAATACATGGTAATATATGTAACTTTACTAGTGTAGATATACAGTCATGCATACAGTCAATAATAATGATGCCCACGATCTACTGCAGAAGCTCCAGGGCCTGCACTACCGAATATGATGTCAGACTACAAGATTCACTTTCAGCTAGGTCTGGGAGGATAGAGGTGTGTATCGAGGGACATGGTCCACCATTTGCCCTGTTCATGACTTCTATAATATAGGTGATACCGTATGCAGACAATTGAGCTTCTGCGATGGAGGAGGTCAGTCTTGATCATAACTCTTAATTAATACTCCACTATATCTATTGCTCAGATGCCTGGATTGTTTTTCAATCGTCATCATCGTCATCTTTGGAAGTTGATTGCCTTGGACATAAAGAACTGTTGAGTGATTGCTATTTTTATGACTATCCCTGTTCATGTATTGTTTATGTTGATTGTGGTGGACCTAAAGGTTTGTTCAGTGATATTATAATTTATTAATAGTATTGTGTTAAATTGTATATGGAATTGTATTACAGTTCCACCTTCTCCATCACTCCCTTCAATAACTATTGATAGTGCAACCTCATTCACACTCGTGTGGGGTCAGAATCAGAGCTCATACGAATGCAGAAATGTGATCGATGGCTATAGAGTTAATTGTACAGCTTTTGGGTGTTCTAGTTTGAGTGGGTCAACAACACAAACCACTCTCACCTTTAATTCTGCTGATGGTGTTACTAGCTGCAACTATCGATGCTGCATCCAAAGCTACAACAATGCTGGAAGTAACTCTTCAACATGCATCTCTCTGCGTAAGAAATACTGTGGTTGTATCATGTCAGTGCATTTTAATCAGCACTCTTATTCTCTACACTGCAGCTGTTCCAGGTAGACCCAATTCTGTGCGGGGAATTATCCAGAGCTCACAGTCAGTCCAAATATCGTGGTTACCCCCATTGTCAAACTACCAATACATCACTGGATATAGGGTTTCCTACAGAAATTGCCCATTTTGTACATTATTATATATGGACGTAAATGGTGCTACATCTAGAAATTTAAATATAAATAATCTGGTACCCAGCACAAGGTACACTTTCAGCGTGATAGCTAAAAGTGTAGTTGATTCGAATCCAAGCAGTTCCATCACTATAACCGTAGGTAAGCCTTCAAACCTCTCAGTGAGTATACATTCTCTTCACAACCCTTAATGTTTCTATAATTATATACAGCTCCCCCTAGTGCTCCACCATGGCTGCTTGCAACAAATCCGAGCCCTACCTCTTTTACTTTGAACTGGAACAGACCTCGCAGCACGTACAATCAACCATACAGTTTCACTATCAGCTGCGACGAGACCTCCTACAGCAACACTGGAGCACAACTAATAGCAACACTGAACTTAAATAGTGTGTCATACACTGTTAGTTCTTTGCAGCCAGATGCTACGTATCAATGTTGTGTGTCAGCTGCGAACAATGCTGGGGAAAGCACTACTTGCATTGTTACGGATACCATGGAAATAGGTGAGTACATTTTTAGTATTAGTTAGACCATGTGTAGTAGGTTTCTTAGCTGGATACTATCCAGCTAAGAAGCCGTACTACTACACATGGTCTATCTCGCTTAGAAAATGCATTTTTGTGGGTACTAGTTAGAGCCCTGCTAGCAGGTTTCTTAGTTGGATAGACACCTCATTAGCAGTGGCCACTTCAAAGCTTGAATATGCAAATTTTTTCTAATTGTAATAAAATGTTATCAACCAAACATAATTTTTACATATATATGGGTTTCCTGTAAATCTCCATCATCGAGTACTTAACCCCACTGCCATAATGCTTTCCTGGACTGAACTTCCATACCAGCAGAGGAATGGAATCATTCGTTACTATGAAGTGAGGGTGTGTCAGATTGAACCGGAGGGACAGTGCGAGGAGCACAATGCAACTGCAATAACCTTGGAGTTATCCCTACACCCACACTATAGGTACAGCTGGACTGTGGCAGCCCATAGAGACACAGTAGTGTAGCATGTGATTAGTGTGTGGGTGTATTGTATTAGTGCTGTTAATGATATTCATTTGTTATTGCAAGTGGTTGCATAATCAAAGAGTGTAATAATAGCTGGGTTTTGTGTCATAAACCATGCATTCCTATAAACAAGAGTTACACGTCTTGCACAAAGCAACAACCATGGCTGGGATGGTGCCTTGCTGTATTATAATTACAACCTTCCTCATAGTCATACTATTTGCTTGCTGTCCAGTAGTGAGGTAAGCTGGAATCATAGGCTACCTAGTCTAGTATATCTATAGTAAGTAAATAATAGATGATCGATCCTCTATCACAATCCTTATGTAGTTTACGTCAGCTTTGCATATCTGCATCATTACAGGGCATTCTATTGCTTTGGAAGAGAAGGCGAGGTTAGGTTAGCAGATGGACCCAGCTCCAGAGAGGGTAGAGTGGATATTTGTGTGGATGGAATCTGGTTTACTCCATGTCAAGATTCCTGGGGGATTGAAGAGACTCGAGTGGTGTGTCGAGAACTGGGGTTTTGTCAGCAAGGAGGTGTGTTGGCATGACAATCATAATTATGACAATCATAATTATGGTCGAATTAATACGTCCATTGCTATAAATTTATGAGCATTGAATTCTGGTGTACACGATTATTACATAGATTTTATATTTTGTACTTGCGTTACACAGGAAGCTTAGTAACAGGTCAGAGCTATCAGGACTATATTCCAGGAGGTATCAATAAAGTCAACTGCACTGGAGATGAAGCTACACTGAGGGGGTGTTCTGTGACAAGTAACTGTGGCAGCGGCGTTGGGGCCGGAGTGTCTTGTTATTCAAGTAAGTCATGTGTTAGAATACATCCATGAATCCAGGTTTTCTAGCTCCTAACAGGCCAACAAATGTGGAGATCACTGGCATTAACTCGTCCTCCATTCAAGTTTCTTGGTTACCCCCAGACATGAGCAACTGCACTGATGTTAATGAGTACAGAATTACGTGCCATGACTATTTTTTTTGCGGTTATTATTATTTAATGGAAGAGATTCCACGTTATTCATTGAATGTGATGTTCCACGATCGCAATGGTTATAACTCCTTTGAATCGTGCCCTTTCTATTGCTGTGTATCAGGCAATAACAATGCTGGAGAAGGTCTTCAAAACTGTGTGTATGGACGTGAGTGCTTGTAATTATTGTGACATTCCTGTTATTATTTAATGTACAGCTATCCCCGCCCCTCCAAGAAACGTGACAGTCCAGCCATCACAAACGTCACTGCTAATTGAGTGGATGGAGCCAGAGCAAGTCTATGGGGAGTTCGATGCTTATTATGTGGTGTGTGGGACACAGGGTGCATATACGCACAGCATCACAGAAACAGCTATTAACATTACTGGACTGAGTGTGTTCACGAGATACGAATGCTGTGTCACAATGAATGTTTACTATTCTATCGTTCGCAGTACCCCAAATTGTGCTAACGCCACCACCGCTCCAGGTATAACTATGTTGTGTGCTATTACTATTATATACTTGCTGGTACATAATTATATACATTCAGATATCCCAACTGTCCCATTGGCTGTCAACATCACTGAGCTCACGTTTAAGTCCATCCAACTGGAGTGGTCCAGACCACAACCCATCAATGGCATCATCTCACACTACACCATAACATGCCTGCAAGCTAATGGAACTATTGTGAGCTTGAATACCACTGCTGATGGACTAGAGACTGTGAGCAACCTCCAACCTCTGACCAACTACACTTGCTGCATCTCTGCTACTAATCAAGTTGGCGAAGGAAATGACACTTGTGTGGATGCAAGGACAAAGCGAGGCATGTTGACACAGTATGAACAAGCTATTGTGATCTTTCTATACATGCAGGTCCTCCTACTGAACCACAAGAAGTTGCTACAGTTTCGGCCTACACTAACGGCATCACGCTGACTTGGACAGAGCCAGCTAAAAGCTATGGACAAGCTATCCTGTTCTACAGTATTAACTGTACATCAGCACACCACAATGCAGAGATACAACGAGCATACAATACCTCTGTGAATGTGTCTGGTCTTATTGCCAACACCAACTACACTTGCTGTGTTTCAGCAGAGAATTCCGTGGGCGTTGGACTACATCGATGTATCGTTGTCATGACAACTATAAACACTGGTACGATATAAAATGCATTGTAGTAGCTATTTATATGATTATTTACTACAGAACAACAACCACCATCTGACAACAGCCAAGGCAACCTGGTGACAATTGTATCTGCTGGAACACTAGTAGCAGTGTTGCTACTTCTGGGAATTGTGATAACATGCATAACCTGTTGCTGTTGTTACACGAGGAAAATGAACAAACAAGTGACTCTTAAAAGTTCTCAAAGGTAATACCCACTGCAGTATATTAATTGGCTATCAGTGTGAAACATTGTCTTGTGTATACAGCCCTATAGTGCTTTCCAATAACTATCCATTATCATTTTGCTATTTTCATAGCGGCAGGAATCACTCTCATACTAAAAACGAGCATCAACACACTGCCAGGAGCAAATCTCCTCACAATGGCTTGTAGAGATGGGCGTGGGTCAATGGCTGTGTACAAACTAACCATCGATTTTATGCCTTGCTGCTGCCTCGATGGAAGTATGTGTGGCCTTTAAAAGCTGCACTCTGGTCAACTAAGCTGCTTAGCAAGCATGTAGACTATTGTAGAGCTTGTGTCCACTTGTGAAGTGCCTGTGTACACAAATGGCTTGCTGCTTCCTCTTCGAAAATATTCTATGGCTACCAAGATAGTCCAGAGGGTCTACCAATGGATACTACTCAGTCCTACATGCTGTATAGCTTGTTTTAAACTTTTTTTTTTAAGTGTCCTAATTGAACAGCTCAGCAGAACTTCAAAGGATAATCGCATTCATGATACTATCCAATCTGCCACAGAATCCAATATCATGCAACATTCACAAGTTGATAGCACGCTCCCTCCCAGATTGTTGTTGTAAAATTTACAACAATTTGACCAGTAAAGGGGTATACAGTCCTAGTACTGAAAATTAACCTTTTCAAACTGTTTCAGTGACTGTGGATATTTCCATAAGTGGTATCCATTGATGGCCTGTCTGAATGTACTCACTGCAGCACTGCAGATCCAGTGTACGAAGTTCCTGAAGATATAGAGCTCCAAGAGAAAGATAGTACATTGAAAAGTGGTCCACAAAACAACGACACAACATCACACAGACACGTGCAGTACAAAGAAGAGGTGGAGATAAGATATAAGAAACCAGTGCTTGCTTCGAGTGGAGGGTCAGCAACAAACAAAAAACAAAAGCCAATAGCTAGTCCACCCATCACTCAACCTGGCCAGCAAAGCAGTGAGAAGATCTACCAGCCATTGATCCCCCCCAAGACCTACAAAGAACAAGAAGTCTCAGCCTATCAAGATCTGGCCTTTGAGACAAGAGACGCTGGGACAGACGTGGCTAATAATTCAGAGGGACAGTACGAGCCCATCAGGAAGAATGATGAGGACAATCAGTACGAGCCCCTGTCGTTTGGAGGGGGTGGAACATCTCAAGAGGGGGCGTACCAACCACTGAGCTTCCAGACGGAGGACGACAACACTTACGAAACTATTCAAACCACCATTCGTACATAAACTGAATGATTGTTATATGTATTGCTTCCTGTCATGCTTTGTTATGTCTATTTTTTACTCAATGTACAATGTTTTTTTAGTCAATGTACATGTAAACATGCCATATTTCTGATTGCTGTATTAATATGAGTAGGATATGAAGCCTCTCTATTCTGAACACTGATTCAAGTTTCAGGACATTATTTTAGTGTAGTGATGAAGCGTGAAGAGCCCAGCGATTATCAGCCGATATCTAAATCTATATGTATTAGTCTTGGACAGACTTTAACGAGCAGTGCAGTAATGCCACTATCAAGCATTGGTGAGGAAGCAAAAGGAGAACACTTACCAGTCAATCTGTGTCTCCATGCAATGTCAATGAGTCATTGACATTGCATGGAGACTCAGTAGTGTACAATGTAGTGTGATATATATGATAGTGGGTGTATTGTATGTACTGTTAATGATATTCATTATTGTGGTTATGTAAGTTACAAGCGGTATGATGTTAACGATATTCATTTTGTTGTGGTACTTTGGCCTATATAAAGTGGTTGCATTCAAAGAGTTATATCATTAGCTAGTCATAATCCCATTATATAGTCTAGTTATACATCTTGCACAAAGCCAACAACCATGGCTGGGAGGATACTGCCTTGCTGTATTACAGTTACTACCTTCCTCATAGTCATACAATTTGCTTGCTGTCCAGTAGTGAGGTACGCTAGAATCATAGGCTATCAATAGCTAGATCTATAGTGAGCAAATAATATATGATCGATCCTCCTCCTTATGTAGTTTACGTCAGCTTTGCATATCTGCATCATCACAGGGGATACTATTGCTTTGGAAGAGAAGGAGAAGTTAGGTTAGCAGATGGACCCAGCTCCAGAGAGGGGAGAGTGGACATTTGTGTGAATAGACGCTGGTACACTCCATGTCAAGACAACTGGGAGATTGAAGAGACTCGAGTGGTGTGTCGAGAGCTGGGGTTTTGTCAGCAAGGAGGTGTGTTGGTATGACAATCATAATTATGGTTGAATTGATACGTCCATTGCTATAGATTTATGAGCATTGAATTCTGGTGTACACGATTATTACATATAGATTTTATATCTTGCACTTGCATTACACAGGAAGCTTAGTAACAGGTCAGAGCTATCAGCGCTATATTCCATGGGATGTCAATGAAGTCAACTGCACTGGAGATGAAGCTACACTGAGCAACTGTTCTGTGATCTACCCGTCAAGTAACTGTGATACTTTCGTGGGGGCCGGAGTGTCTTGTTATTCAAGTAAGTCGTGTGTTAAAATACATCATGAACCCAAATCTTATCATGTTCCTTTTCCATTAGTTCCAAACATCCCAACAAATGTGGAGATCACTGGCGTTAATCTTAATCCGTACTCCATTCAAGTGACCTGGTCACCTCCAGACATGAGCAACTGCACTGATGTGGATAGATACAGAATTGTCTGTTATGATCATTGCTTTTTCTACCTCACGGAAATAATAGTTCACTCTTTAAATGCAACAATACAATACACTTCTAAGTATGGTATTTTCGATTCGTGCACCTTTTCTTGCTGTGTTTCGGGCAACAACAATGCTGGACAAGGTCCTCAAAACTGTGTGGAGGGACGTGAGTGTATTATAACGTCATGTATATGCAATCAAATTTTCATTTTTATACAGCTATCCCCACCCCTCCACGAAATTTGACAGTCCAGCCGTCACAAACGACACTGCTGATTGAGTGGATGGAGCCAGAGCAAGTCTATGGGGAGTTCGATACTTATTATGTGGTGTGTGGGACACAGGGTGCATATACGCACAGCATCACAGAAACAGCTGTTAACATTACTGGACTGAGTGTGTTCACGAGATACGAATGCTGTGTCACAATGAATGTCTACTTTCTTAATAGTATCCCAAATTGTCTGAATGTCACTACTGCTCCAGGTATATGCCTTGTTGCCTTGTGTATAACCACATAATCCGTTCCAATACATTAATCTCAGATCTCCCTACTACCCCTCTAGCTGTCAACATCACTGGCATCACATATAAGTCCATCCAACTGGAGTGGTCTCGACCACAACCTATCAATGGCATCATCTCCTACTACACCACAACATGCCTGCAATTAGCTGATGGAACTATTATGAGCTTGAATACCACTGCTGATGGACTAGATACTGTGAGCAACCTCCGAGAATTGACCAACTACACTTGCTGCATCTCTGCCACTAATCAAGTTGGCAAAGGAAATGACACTTGTGTGGATGCAAGGACAGAGCGAGGTATGTTGACACAGTGTGAACAAGCTAATTTATCTTTCTATACAGGTTCTCCTACTGAACCGCAAGAATTAGTTGCCATAGTTTTGGTCTATTATGCTAACGGTATCACACTGACTTGGACAGAGCCAGCTGAGAGATATGGACAAGCTATCTTGTTCTACAGTATCAACTGTACATCAGCACACCACGATGCAGAGATACAACAAGCATACACTACCTCTGTGACTGTGTATGGTCTTATTGCCAACACCAACTACACTTGCTGTGTTTCAGCAAGGAATTCAGTGGGCGTTGGACTACATCGATGCATCATTGTCATGACAGCCATAGGTATATACTGGTATGATATAATTATGTCAATGCATTATATTGTTCACTACAGGACAACCACCAGCACAAACTGGCAGTAACCTCGTGACAGCTGTGTCTGCTGGAGCACTGCTAGCAGTGTTGTTACTTCTGTGTATTGTGATAACATGCATTTCCTGTTGTTGTTGTTACAAGAGGAGAACGAGCAAACAAGTGACTCTTCAAGGTCAACAAAGGTAATACCCGCTTACAAACACAGTGTTCCACCATTATTTTCGTTTGTGATTTGTTGATTTTGTATACATGCAGTCCTATATATTACTGAAAGGTAACCGTTTTCATTTCCATAGCTAGTGCATGGTATCCATGCATAACATTGTAATTGCTTGTACTCACTGCAGCACTGCAGATCCTGTGTACGATGTTCCTGAAGATATAGAGCTCAAAGAGAAAGGCAGTAGTACATTGAGAAGTGGTCGACAAAACAACGATACATCACGCAGACACGTGTACAAAGAAGAGGTGGAGCTAAGATATGAGAAACCAGTGCTTGCTTCGAGTGGAGGGACTGCAACGAACAAAAAACAGAGAGAGAAGAAGCCAATGATGCTGATAGCTAGTCCATCCATCACTCAACCTGGCCAGCAAAGCAGTGAGAAGATCTACCAGCCATTGATCCCTCCCAAGACTTACAAAGAACAAGAAGTCTCAGCCTACCAAGACCTGGCCTTTGAGACAAGAGACGCTGGAACAGACATGGCTAATAATTCAGAGGGACAGTACGAGCCAATCAAGAAGAATGATGAGGACGATCAGTACGAGCCCCTGTCGTTTGGAGGGGGTGGGGCATCTCAGGAGGGGGCGTACCAACCACTGAGCTTCCAGAGGGAGGACGACAACACTTACGAAACTATTCAAACCACCACCACTCGTACATGAGAAATGAACTATGACTTTTGTTGGCTATAATAATAATTATTATTACTATATGAATATTTTTTCTGTGTGTGTGTGTTGCATATGCTTGAGTGGTGTTTTTTTTGTACACTCTTTTATTGTTCCACATGCGTTGGTTTGCTGTATTTTGATTGCCACAACTGTAAACCAATAAGATCACAAACTGCCATGATGTCAGTGAACTTTTATAATGTGACTGTCTGTATTATAATTATGTGCTTTATTGATTAGTGGGTGTATCTGACTTATGCTATAAATCCTGGGGCTATGTCCAAAATATTCTCTATCCCCTGCAAGTAACTAGATCACCACCCTATAGAGCTAGAAGTACGTTACCAAAAGAAACTTCAAGGATCAGTGCAGAAACTGTCAGAAAGGGCAGTATACGAGCCACTGTCATTTGGAGGTGGTGCATGGTGTATCTTAAAGAGGGGCTTCAAGATGAGACGAAACTATATTAATTATGTTTGATGTTTTTACGATATTATGTACACATGCACAATACAATGATCAGTCTCAGTCTAGGCAAGCTAGGGCCTATCGCAGCTGTAAATCTACTAAGTCGTTGTAATCTTAGCAAACTGAAAGGTATACTAGTACTGAGGTCTATATAGCCTGAGGACAGTGCAGTGCTGTGTTTGCACAACAGTTGTCCCTAGCAAAACCACAGTACAATTAAGCTATGAATAATTATCACTATGCTAAATAGGGAGGTACTGGAATTACATGTCTACCACTACAGTCACATGCATAGCCACATAAAACCATAGATAGTAATAAAAGCCTTTTAAAAAGGTCACTTCCCGTTCAAATTACAAATTTAGATCTGAACTCTACACAAAGAAGGCCACCACTATCAGTATGCCTATGGCTAAAAGTCTGCTGCTCTGCTTCATCCTCACAATTACAACATTCCTCTTATTTGTTTGTGGTCCAGTGAAGTAAGTTGATCATACATGCTACAATGTGTACCAAATTACCATATAGCTACATAGACTATGTTTAGAGTCTACATCATAGTATCTTAAGCTTACTAAAACGTTATGTAGGTCCTGCAGCCACGGAGAGATCCGATTGGTGGAAGTTACAGGTGCTTTCAATGGAACTCCCGAGGTGTGTGTTGCTGGGAGATGGAGTGGAGTCTGTGCTGACATATCCGCTATGAACCAAGCAGCTGCAATAGTGTGCAAACAGCTGGGCTGTGGACATGGTGAGTAAAGCAAACAACTAAAACTATTTCTTGCTAAGAAGCTGGTTGCAAATGATAACTATAGTGTATACTTATATTAGGATACGTAGACAATCAAAGACAATGTCACAACAGTACACTCAAGTTTCAATGCAGAGGAGGAGAGTCAAATTTAACTGGTTGTTCTATTTTGGATGGTGCTGACTGCTCAACAGGAGAAGATATGTGCATTGTCACTCTGTGCACTTCATGTCAGGCACAATTAGGTATACAAATTAAAACTATTTCAGTTGATCCCTAATATCTTAATAATTGTGTATCTGTTTAACAGATTTATTGGCTTATGGAAGTCCGGATTATGATCAGCAAGTGCCTATGCTAGATGATGGTTCGTCTGAGGCAGTTGTGATACAACCGTTTCCATTCTTTGGAGAAAATCAGAGCAAGCTATTTGTAAGTTCCCAAAATGTTAACTCATTGTTAATTGAACTTTTATAATATATAGGTAAACACGAACGGAGTTTTGTCTTTTCATGAAGGATACATATACTATAGTCCAAGACCCCTACCATTTACTGATGTGACACCACTGATTATACCTTTCTTGAGAGATATCCATATAAGTTGCAACGGTAGTGGTGAAATTTACTATAGAGCAGTAAATGGGTCCGGATCCTACCAAGCGAGCCTACTGGTGAACGACTACGTATACAGAGAAACTAGGTTCTTCCCAACATCCATATTTATCGCTACATGGCATCAAGTTTATCTGTACCCTTGCTCTAGTGGTATGCATCAACAGAATACATTTCAAGTAGTTCTGATGACGAATGGACAGGATTCTTTTGCTTGCTTTTTATACGAAGATATCCAATGGGGGCCAGGCGCACAGATCGGGTTCAATGCAGGAGATGGGAACAGATCATTCACTGTACCTGGTGGACTGACTGGTGCTACACTGCACATGGAGAGTTTGTCAAATGTGGGAAGACCTGGGCTGTTTGTGTATCAAGTAGATGGTAAATATATTATGTGTATATATGCATCTCATGCATAACCGTATATTACACAGGTGATGAAATAGGGGCACCTGCTAGCAGTCCCACACAGCTGATAGTCACCCAAGTATTTCAGATGTCACTTCAGCTACGTTGGACAAATACACACGATGATGAAGTGAATCATTTCAATGTGTACTGCTATCACACCAGCTGTCCCTATTGCTCTCATCTACCAGCTGTGCACACTGTAACTACATCAAGTACCACAGCTACAGTCACCGGGATGACACCATACACAGAGTATGGATGTTGTGTGACAGCAGTTAACTTAAACCAGGAAAGTAACTGCTCAGAAGAACTGAATATCTCTACTTTATTATTACCAGGTGACTGACTCAGTGTGTGTTAAAATGTACTTACTCTTGATGTGTCTCGATCCTTACAGTACCACCAACAAGGCCAGTTGATGTTGGTATCAATGAAATAACAAGCATATCCTTTAAACTGGAATGGTCAAGACCATTGCATATAGATGGAACACTACTGTACTACCAGATAAGATGCTTACAGAACCTCAACAATGTCTGGCTCAGCACAACCTTGAACAGTAGTGTGGATGTGAGCAACCTCCAACCATTCACTAACTACACGTGTTGTATCTCAGCTACTAATCAAGCTGGTGAAGGAAGAAGCGCATGCTCTGATGCAAGAACAGGTGCTTAATAGGGTGTGTAGAATTTGTAGGATCTGGATGGAAAGATTGTATTGGTGTAATGGTAGCCAAAATAATATCAGGAGCCCATAAATAAGAGAAGGAGCGGCTAACTTCAACGTATACTCGGGGATCACGTCTCGTAATTGCCGGTGAAACTGCACTTCCTTGTTTGGAAGCGACTAAGTTCTTGCAAACCGCAGCCCTGTATTGTGTATAACACGTGTAGGGATTCAACCACTTAAGTGACTCTGCATATATGGAAATGCGGTCATAACCACTTACGTAACGTGATCCCCGTAGTCAGCCGCTCCTTCTCTTATTTATGGGCTCCTGATAATATCTATAATGCTATATAGATCTAGCTGATCTCCAAGTTTCCAGCAGTCAAATCAACTTTGTAATTGCTTTGTCGGCTGGAGCACTATCAGCATTTCTGGTAGTCCTGGCTCTTGTGATAACATGCATAACCTGTTGTTGTTGTTACAAGAGGAGAACAAGCAAACAAGTGACTCTTCAAGGTCAACAAAGGTACTCTACTGATAATTATAGTCCTAGTACTGAAAGGCAACTCTTTCAAACTGTTTGCATGTAGGTATTTCCATAGCTATAGTGGTATCCATAACATCATGAATGATTGCCTGTCTTAATGTACTTGCTGCAGCACTGTAGATCCTGTGTACGATGTTCCTGAAGATATAGAGCTCAAAGAGAAAGGCAGTCCACAAAGCAACAACACATCACACAGACATGTGCAGTACAAAGAAGAGGTGGATATACGATATGAGAATTCAGCAAACAAAAAACAGAGAGAGAAGAAGCCAATGATGCCGATAGCTACTCCACCCATCACTCAACCTGGGCAGCAAAATAGTGAGAAGATCTACCAACCATTGATCCCCCCCAAGACTTACAAAAAACAAGAAGTCTCAGCCTACCAAGACCTGGCCTTTGCAACAAGAGACGCTGGGACAGACGTGGCTAATAATTCAGAGGGACAGTACGAGCCCATCAGGAATAACGATGAGGACAATCAGTACGAGTTGCTGTCATTTGGAGGGGGTGGGACATCTCAGGAAGGGGCATACCAACTGAGCTTCCAGAGGGAGGACGACAACACTTACGAAACTATTCAACCGCCCGTAAATGAAAACTGAACTATGACTTACTTACTGGCTGTATATATGCCTGAGTGTTTTGTGTATACGTTTTTAATTATTGGTCTACTGCTATGCAGTAGTCAGCCCCACCCACCTTATGTTACAGCAGGGAATGTCCACTAATGAGATTCATGCTCTGAACACAGTTGTAGCTAGCTGGCTTGAGTATAAACCTGAGGCTGTGTGTAGCCAAGAGTAGTAATCTCTGTTTCCTGGTAGTTCTAGCTAGCTAAGTACTATACTATACTTACAGAGAGTAACACAGCAATGGCTAAAAGTGTGCTATTTTACTGCATTACATTAGCTTTAACCTTGCTCTTTATTATTCGTCAAATTAAGTAAGTAACATTTAGATACTGAAATGTAGTTACACATTAATTGTCTATACTCTTTTTGGGTATTACAATATATTTAATTATCCCTAACAGATCTTGTAGCCATGGTGAGATCAGACTAGTAAATGTGGTAGGTGCCTACCAGGGTACTATGGAGGTGTGTGTTGCCGGGAGATGGAATGGAGTCTGCGATGATGAGGATGGAGATTCCATTAACCAAACAGCTGCAGTGGCTTGTCGGCAGAATGGTTGTGGAGTAGGACATGCAGAGGCGGGAAGTCTTTGCCCTGAACATCGATTCAAGTTTCAATGCTCAGGGCACGAGGCTAACCTAACTAGCTGTGATATTGAAAACAGTTCAAATTGTTCTTTAAATGGGAATTCCACCATGTGCATAAACGTCCAATGCATGTTCTGTCCAGCCCCAGTCAGCTTGCTACCTTATGGAGAGAGTGTTGGTGATCTCCGAGTACCCTCTATGCTTGATACTTCTTCTGGTCCAATAAATCTAACTCAAAACTTCCCATTTTTTGGATCTGAAGAATCTACTATTTTCGTAAGTGAATATTTAATTAAACAATGTACAACTAACTTCTACTGCATGTGGAGTTTGAAGTAGCTTTAGGTTCTTCAAGCTTAATTTTTTACAATAGGTGGTCACCCATGGACTTTTATCGTTTCGGTCTGCATATATAGAATATTCTCAACAACCTCTACCAATTAACAACACTGTGCCACTTATTTTGCTCTTTTGGAGTGATACCGATATTACAAGTAGAGGCCAAATCTTCTACCGTGAAGTAAGCAGCAGGGAAAGTCAAACAATGACATTGGCACGCTTTCTTTTATCTCCAAATATCAATCCTATATCGATTTTTATTGCAACATGGAATCAAGTTCCGCGAAATGGATTGAATGGACCTAGCAACACGTATCAGGTGGTTCTAATGACTGATGGCCAGAAGTCATATGTTTGCTTGTTGTATTCAAGGATTCAGTGGGGTCCACATGCGCAGATTGGGTTTAATGCAGGAGATGGGAACAGATCATTCACTGTACCTGGTGGACTGACTGGTGCTACACAGTACATGGAGAGTTTGTCCAATGTGGGAAGACCTGGGCTGTTTGTCTATCAAGTAGATGTTGAGTATATTGTGTACGTGTATACTGACATCTCATAACCATTTATAATCCCACATTCGTTACACAGGTGATGAAATAGGGGCACTTGCTAGCAGTCCCACACAGCTGATAGTCACCCAAGTATTTCAGATGTCACTTCAGCTAAGTTGGACAAATACACACAGTGATGAAGTGAACCATTTCAATGTGTACTGCTATCACACCAGCTGTCCCTATTGCTCTCATCTACCAGCTGTGCATACTGTAACTACATCAAGTACCACAGCTACAGTCACCGGACTGCCACCATACACAGAGTATGGATGCTGTGTGACAGCAGTTGGCTTAAATCAGGAAAGTGAATGCTCAAAAGAACTGAATATCTCTACTTTATCAGGTGACGACTGTGTGTGTGTGTGTGTGCTTTTAAATAATACTTAATTGGTAATGCTCCATACAGCACCATCAATGAAGCCAGTTGATGTTGGTATAACTAAAATAACCAGCACATCCTTTAAACTGGAATGGTCAAAACCGTTACACATTTATGGAACACTACTGTACTACCAGATAACATGCATACAGAACCTCAACAATGTCTGGATCAGCACAACTGTTAACAGTAGTGTGGATGTGAGCAACCTCCGACCATTCACTGACTACACGTGTTGTATCTCAGCTACTAGCCTCGATTCCAGGCCGATTAAAATACGGCCTGGTACCTATTGCAGGGGTGATAGTGCGCATGCGTTAGTTTATTCTCCAGAATCTGGGGAATCCCCTTTTTCTTTCTCTCATCTATTTTCTATCTTTGTGCATCAGCTTAGCTCTCTATTGCGTTGTTCCAGAAGGCTTTTATACTAGTCTGAAGCCAGAAGAGGCTCTCATCTACCTCTATGACGGTTGTATGGTCAGGATGTCTTACCTTGGATCTGTACAGGCTATGGGAAGTGTATGGTGCCTCAAACTGCTACTTGCGAAGACAACCCGGCTATAGGACCATCCTAGACGTAGATGAGAGCCTCTTCTGTCTTAAAACTAGTGTTCAAGCCTTCTAGACCAACGCAATAGACGGTATAAGCCACAGCTTTACAGAACTCAGTCGTAGAGATAAAGTATTACGGAACATATTTTTAGTAAACGGACTAATTTCCTGTGTAATTTACTAAGGTTTTACGTTCGTAGTACGATTACCCATATTCTGGGTAATTTGAAGCGCATGCGCACTATCACCCCTGCAATAGGTACCAGGCTGTATTTTAATCGGCCTTGAATCGAGGCTATACTCAGCTACTAATCAAGCTGGTGAAGGAAGAAGCGCATGCTCTGATGCATAAACAAATGCAGGTATGTGCTGCATGAACAGATACCTTTTTAGTGTATTATTAGGATTATGTCAATTGCAATTGCCATGCATGCATGCACAATAACACAGCTCCTCCAACTGAACCAGAAGACCTTAACGTGATTTCCAATACCACCAGCATCACGCTGACTTGGACTGAGCCAGCTGAGAGCTATGGACAAGCTATCCTGTTCTACAGTATCAACTGCACATCAGCACACCACGATGCAGAGATACAACGAGCATACAATACCTCTGTGGAAGTGTCTGGTCTTAATGCCAACACCAACTACACTTGCTGTGTTTCAGCAGCAGGGAACTCAGTGGTGGCCGTTGGACTACATCAATGTATCGTTGTCATGACTGCTATAAGTACTGGTACGATATGTATATGCATTGAAAGGATATTATAGTTATTATTCACTATACAGAACAACCACAATCTGGCAGTAACCTAGTGACAGCTGTGTCTGCTGGAGTACTGCTAGCAGTGTTGCTACTTCTGTGTATTGTGATAACATGCATAACCTGTTGTTGTTGTTACAAGAGAAGAACGAGCAAACAAGTGACTCTTCAAGGTCAACAAAGGTAATACCCGCTTACAAACACAGTGTTCCACCATTATTTTTGATTGTGTATACAGTCCTATATAGTACTGAAAGGTAACCTTTTTCATTCCCATTGATGTACTCCAACGGTATCCATAACAATGTAATTGCTTGTACTTGCTGCAGCACTGCAGATCCAGTGTACGATGTTCCTGAAGATATAGAGCTCAAAGAGAAAGGCAGTACGTTGAGAAGTGATCCACAAAACAACGACACAACATCACACAGACACGTGTACAAAGAAGAGGTGGATATACGATATGAGAAACCTGTGCTTGCTTCGAGAGGGATTGCAACGAACAAAAAACAGAGAGAGAAGAAGCCAATGATGCCGATAGCTACTCCACCCATCATTCAATCTGGCCAGCAAAGCAGTGAGAAGATCTACCAGCCATTGATCCCTCCCAAGACTTACAAAGAACAACAAGAAGTCTCGGCCTATCAAGACCTGGCCTTTGAGATAAGAGACGCTGGGACAGACGTGGCTAATAATTCAGAGGGACAGTACGAGCCAATCAAGAAGAATGATGAGGACGATCAGTACGAGCCCCTGTCGTTTGGAGGGGGTGGGGCATCTCAGGAGGAGGGGGCATACCAACCACTGAGCTTCCAGAGGGAGGACGACAACACTTACGAAACTACCACCACCCGTACATGAGAAATGAACTATGACTTTTGTTGACTGTATTAATATGAATATTTGTTCTGTGTATGTTGTGTGTTGCATTGATGCTTGAGTGGTGTTTTTTTGTACACTCTTTTATTTTCCACATGTGTTGGTTTGCTGTATTTTGATGCCACAACTGTAAACCAATAAGATCACAAACTGCCATGATGTCAGTGAAGTCTTTGACAATGTATGTGCTTTATTGATTAGTGGGTGTATCTGACTTACACTATAAAACCTGGGACTATAATATGTCCACAATATTCTCTATCCCCTGCAAGTAACTAGATCATACCACACTAGAGAAGTACGTTATCAAAATAAAGGCTTCGAGGATCAGTATACAGAAACTGCCAGAAAAGGGCAGTATGAGCCACTGTAATTTGGAGGTGGTGTATCTTAAGGAGGGGCTTCAAGACGAGCTTGTGAAACTATATAATTATGTTTGATGTTTTTACGATATTATGTACACATACAATACAATGATCGGTCTATAAGTAGTACGAGTTTCTGTCGTTTGGAGGGGGTGGGGTATCTCAGGAGGAGGGGGCGTACCAACCACTGAGCTTCCAGACGCAGGATGACAACACTTACGAAACTATTCAAACCACCACCACCCGTACATGAGAAATGAACTATGACTTGTACTAAACTCTTAACTTTGTGTGTTTTGTGCACAGTTTATTGGTTGCATAGTTATTGGCTTACATGAACTAGCAGACAGAAGTCAGCCCCACCCATGTACCCGTATACGGTGGAACTTAATGATATTCATGCTCTGAGCTAAGTATAGTAAACAATCCATATCCTCATAAAAACGAAGTTACAAACCTTGCAACACAAGGAATCATCAACTATGGCTAAGAGACAGCAACTTTACACAATTTCAATCTTGCTCGTAGCTGGTATCTGTCAAGTGAAGTAAGCCTGACTCTTTTATGCTTTGTAATTTGTATCTATATCTAGATATGCAAGAATAAATAACTCTCTAGATATCTTGTACAGATACGATTGCATTGCTATCACAGAGGAGGTCATACTAGATGTTCCGTAGAAGGAGAGATCAGGTTAGCAGACGGACCAAGCTCTAGAGAGGGGAGAGTGGATATTTGTGACGGTAGATATTGGTACACTCCGTGTCAAGACAACTGGGGGATTGAAGAGACTCGAGTGGTGTGTCGAGAACTGGGATTTTGTCAGCAAGGAGGTATGTTGGCATGATGGTAGGTTGCATTGATACGCTATAGATTTGTATGTTGTATAAATTTACAACTGCAATAGATCGTAAAATCTCTTGCCGTTTTTCCATTCTAGGACGCTTTGTAACAGGTCAGAGTTATCAGGACTATATTCCAAGACGTATCAATGAAGTCGACTGCACTGGAGATGAAGCTACACTGAGCGGGTGTTCTGTGACTAGGTATTCAAGTAACTGTGGCAGCGACGTTGGGGCCGGAGTGTCTTGTTATTCAAGTAAGTCAATATACATCCATGAACCCAAATCTCATCATAATAATTTCCATGTATTAGCCCCTAAAAGGCCAACAAATGTGGAGATCACTTTCATTAACTCTTCCTCCATTCAAGTGTCCTGGTTACCTCCAGACATGGGCAACTGTACCGATGTGGATGGATACAGGATTATCTGTTCTGACTATATATCATGTTATAGGTCTTATTATTTCATGGAAGAGACTCCAAGTCATTCATCAAATGTGACATTCCATGATCCTTATGATGATGATAATTTCAATTCTTGCATCTTCTATTGCCGTGTTTCTGGTAACAACAGTGCTGGAGTAGGTCCTGCTAGCTATGTGTATGGACGTGAGTGCTCTTTATTTCTTGTGAGATTCCTTTTTATTATTATTAAATTACAGCTACCCCCAGCCCTCCAAGAAACGTGACAGTCAAGCCTTCAGGACAAACGTCACTGCTAATTGAGTGGCTGGAGCCAAAACAAATCTATGAACGATACGGTGAATATTATGTGGTGTGTGGGACACAGACTAGACCTTGGGTCAGCTCTAGACGTATATACAGCATCACAGAAACTGCTGTTAACTTGACTGGACTGAGTGTGTTCACAAGATACGAATGCTGTGTCACAGTGAATGTTGCCTGGTATCGTAGTGTCCCAAGTTGCGTGAATGCGACTACTCCTCCAGGTATGATTTCAATTGTCGTAATGTATGCTAGCACCCATTCAGGTCTCCCTACTACACCTCTTTTGGTCAACATCACTGACATCACATACAAGTCCATTCAACTAGAGTGGTCTAGACCACAACCTATCAATGGTGGTATCATCTCCCACTACACGATTACATGCCTGCCAGCTGATGGAACTATTGTGAGCTTGAATACCACTGCTGACGGACTAGAAACTGTGAGCAACCTCCGAGAATTGACCAACTACACTTGCTGCATCTCTGCTACTAATGAAGCTGGTGAAGGAAATAAAACTTGTGTGGATGCAAGGACAGAGCGAGGTATGTTGATACAGCATGAACAAGCTATTGATCTTTCATACAGGTTCTCCTACTGAACCACAAGAAGTTGCTACAGTTTCGGCCTACACTAACGGCATCAGGCTGACTTGGACAGAGCCAGCTGAGAGCTATGGACAAGCTATCCTGTTCTACAGTATCCACTGCACATCAGCACACCACGACGTGGAGATACAACGAGCATACAATACCTCTGTGGAAGTGTTTGGTCTTATTGCCAATACCAACTACAGTTGCTGTGTTTCAGCAGGGAACTCAGTGGGCGTTGGACTACATCAATGTATCATTGTTGTGACAGCCATAGGTACTGTCAGGAGTAGATAAACGTGCATTGACAATGTAACGGGTATTTTTATTATAACTTTTTTCTACTATAGAACTACCTTTATCAACGTTAACACAAACTGGGAGTAACCTGGTGACAGTTGTATCTGCTGGAGCACTGCTAGCAGTGTTGCTACTTTTGGGAATTGTAATAACATGCATTTCCTGTTGCTGTTGTTACAAGAGGAGAAGTAAACAAGTGACTCCTCAAGGTCAACAAAGGTAATACCCACTGCAAACTTTAACACCATTATTTTTAGTATTGATTGAGTGCATACAGTCCTGAAAGGTAACCTTTTTCACTGTGTATGTGGGTGGTATTCATAACGTTAATACGATTGCCTGTCTTGATTTACTCACTGCAGCACTGCAGATCCAGTGTACGATGTTCCTGAAGGTATAGAGCTCAAAGAGAAAAGCAGTACATTGAAAAGTGCTCCACAAAACAACGACACATCACACAGACACGTGTACAAAGAAGAGGTGGATATACGATATGAGAAACCAATGCTTGCTTCGAGAGGGATTGCAATGAACAAAAAACAGCGAGAGAAGAAGCCAATGATGCTGATAGCTACTCCACCCATCACTCAACCTGGCCAGCAAAGCAATGAGAAGATCTACCATCCATTGATCCCCCCCAAGACTTACAAAGAACAAGAAGTCTCAGCCTACCAAGACCTGGCCTTTGAGACAAGAGACGCTGGGACAGACGTGGCTAATAATTCAGAGGGACAGTACGAGCCAATCAGGAAGAATGATGAGGAAGATCAGTACGAGTTCCTGCCGTTTGGAGGGGATGGGGCATCTCAGGAGGAGGGGGCGTACCAGCCGCTGAGCTTCCAGAGGGAGGATGACAACACTTACGAAACTATTCAAACCATCACCACCCGTACATGAGAACTGAACTATATAATTATATGACTCTGTATTACAAGAATTTACTGTAACGTGCAATGCTTCCTAGCTGTCATAGCTATACTTTTAAAATGTTTTTTTACTCAACGTAAACATGTATGCCATAAAATTATACATATTGCTGATTGCAGTGTATAATGCACGTATAATTATAAACTACGTTACTTTGAAGCTGAGCAAGATAATGATGAAATATTTCTCCATGGAAATGTAAAACACAAATAAATCTTCTTAAGTAAAAGTGCTACAACAGCTGCCTATAATTATTAATCAAATGTTCAAGTGTTGAGTTCCAACTTCTCCACGACCACTCTCCCAGTCTTGTCCTTAATCCTCACTCTGCCCGATGAGTATCTTGTCTCCTGTTTCCCGTTGGGGTACACTGTCTTTATGGTACCATCAGGGTACTCTCTCCTCTGTGCGTGTGTGTGTGTGTGTGGGGGGGGGGGGTCATGTGACTGTCTTTTTTTTTGCAGGACCGTCTCTTTATGAGCAAAAGGTAGAAGTGTAGTAAACATGTTAAGCACAAATTTTCAGAGTTAAAAATTCGAAGTGTTAGGTGAGAATGAGCAGATTTGATTCTTGGGCTACTAGGTCCATTGGCAGCACGTCCAATTTAATGGGGTGGCCTTAAGACGATCTTGCACCCCTAATGCACATAATTAGACTACTTACATTACAGAAGTAATTGTGACTGTCTTATAGAGAGTTCACACAAAACTAATAATGTTGTGTGCATGTGCAATATTGTACAGGAGAGCTGCAGGCAATGGGATTTCCCCTATTTGTAGAATGCAAAGGGGAATTCCCCAATGCACAGCTTCATAACAAGTTGTGTAAACTTGATCCCCTGAAATGAGAAATTTTAAAATATCACACAGAAGTAGTTGTCATACAGAAGTAATTGCACTGCCAATGATCCACCTTATATTCCTTAGTGTGTAGCTCTCTCTGTCCATTAGCGAACTGTATCACAAGGTCCCCGTTTGGATAGAGCCGCTGAGTGTTGCCGTCGGTGAAGAGGCTTTCCTCCTCTCCTGAGGGGTGGATGATCTTGACCGTCTTGTCTGGGAAAGTGATCTCTTTGATGCCATCAGGGTAGTGTTTCTCAGTCTGATGGCTGTGTGTGTGTGTGTGTGGGGGGGGTAAAAAATACTTAAAGATTTGTCAAAACTTTACTTGCATTACAACTACAGTGATCAGGCCGGCAGTGCAGAAAAGAAAAAGTACAAATCTAACAGTTCAGGCCCAAAGTGACTCTTCCACTCACTTTGGGAAGTCCAGTACTTGCAGGCCATCAGTGTGAGTGGTGTGAGTGGTCCGAGTGTCGGCATAGTAATATACCTGGAGTAATTGAAGAGCTTTGATAATCACCCCGAGGCAATATCTTGTACCCATGAATACATATCACAACCAATTGCTCAGCCTATATAATTATAATAAGGACCACTATTGAATTATTTATGCCACAATTATCATTAGCAAGGTCCTAACATAATCCACACATATAAAGTACTCACTATTGTTTGGTCAGACTTCACGTGTTTGATGTCTCCATTGAAGAAATAGACGGACAGAGATTTACTATCAGAGCTCAGGACCTTCCGTGTGCCGTTGCTGAACTGAATGACCTTTGACCCGTCTGCCTGAGTGGTCTCGGTCTAGAAACATAGAAAACGGGGCTATCAAGTTAGTAAAAAAAAGGAGTTCTAGCAATGCTTGTTTGTACAGCATGGATGAGTGAGTAGATTATCTTATCTTATCTAATTATCCCATACAAGCTACGTAAATACACAAGTTACTTACACAATTTGCCTCTGGCCTCTCTGGCCTCAAATTAGGCTGGGAAATAAACTGGCCCTCATGAAAATAGTCTAAAGTGACTTTGAATTTGTCACATTCGGCATGTCATGATTGCTGAGTAAGAACACTACTGTACTTACATAGCTTAAGACATAGCTTAGGAACCGTAAGCACACACACAACACACACACACGCACCATTACTCCATCATTGGCAGCAGGTGAGCTCATTCTAGTGACATCATCAGGCATAGATTGTTGAGGTGAGATGGTGACAGCTTTAGCAGTTCTACAAAAAAGCCAAAATAATTGAACATACGAGAAATTTTTTAGACTCACTTGATAATATTATGAGTGGGTGTTGCAGCAAGGATTGGTGAGGACCAGTGTCTCTGTCTCTGTGTGTGGACCACCCCCTCCACACTCATCACATCACTCACAATATCGTCGGCCATCATTGACAACTCACTGTCTGACTGGTAGCCACTGTAACGAGGACTATCACTCCTGCCCCTGTCATAATCACTGCTAATCACATCCACAATCTCCAGCTCTGACGAATCACATGACTCCTCTACTTCATTCTTTTGTCCTTTACTGCCAGAGCCGAGCGAATACTCACTATTGTCAGATATCTGAGGCTTTGTTGGACTTTCTTTGAGAGTGTTTCTTGTGGCAAATGTCATCTGTTTCATAGGAGAATTTGTTTTTATTTTAGGAGGAGGAACTTTCAGTTTAGATTTAGAGAAGTTGGTTTTAGGAGGTGCTTGTTGAGTGTTTGTGGTAGTGTTGGTTTCTCTCAGTGTAGTCTTAGCCCTAGGACCTAGTGTGTGTGTGTTTATGTGTGGGTGTGTATGTGTGTACATGTATGTGTTTATGTGTGGGTGTGTGTGGGTGTGGGTGTGTGTGTGTTTAGGAATGGACAATAGCAATAGACCTGGTAGAAACAACACACACCTGTACATGTATTACCTACTGTTACGATATAGGATGAGTAAGAGAATCAGATATCTAATAGACTTACTTTGATTCTTGACTTTAGTTCTTCTGTTGTTTTCTTTCTCTTCCATCTGCAAAACATTAACAATAGTGTACCAACAATCCCATACATGTACAGTAATGGATGCAGCAGCTGAAACACACACCGTACCCATAATTACAAAGTACACGCCCAATGTATTAGCCTACACATAATACACCACACTACAATGTAGCTCAGACTACACAAGCCTTGTATTCAACCCCCCCCCCCTCTCCACACACACACACCTGTTCCTGCCACCCCCTCCCCACACACACACACCTGTTCCTGCCACCATGACAGTCTCTCCTGCTCCATGACTCTCAGATCGTCTTGTAGCTCTTTGTTCCGAGCCTCTAGTCCCTCCATTCTCTTGCGATGGCGGGCCAGGGTAGAGCTCCACCGTGACTCCCTCTTCTCTAGCTCCTCCCTGGCACTGGAGAGCTGGGGCGGTGGGGGGGGGGGGTATGATAAACGAACGGCTACTACATAGTTACAAGCATGCATGTACTTGATTTCTAAGAACATTGCAAGCTGCTGAGATTCTATTAGGGGCATACATGTATCAACATTGGCTTGTAGATACTACAGAGAATGCACATCATTTACTTGTTTCTTGAGTAGCTGTATCTCCTCCTTGTCCCTCTTGTCTCGTGCTGTCTTGGCCTCCTGCTGGTGGGTTTCCAACACCTTACGCTCTCTCCTGCCATAGGGAGGGGGAGGGGTCAGTGTACATACCATAACGCAGAATACATGATTATACACAGAGGACAGTTAGCACAAGAAGTGTCTAAAAAAACTGTCTCACTTCAGTTTCTTGATTTCCTCTCTCTTGTATTCCTCGAAGTGTCGAACATCCTCATCTTTCTGTCGCTGGAACTCCCCCACCTCTTGCTTGAACTGGGACAGTCCCTAACCACAACAAATACAAGTATGTACATTATTCATTCTGTTTCAATAATGCACGCTATGCTTTAAGTTGATAAGTTTTAGATTGTTGCTACAATAGCATTAGAAGTACTGCACACACACTTGCAATGCTGACGAAACACTATTACCGCACATGTACTGTACTCACAAGCCTAGTGCTGATCACACAGTAGCATTAGGTTTACTGCATAACTATACATGTACATATTACACTTACAATGCTATATAAAACTAGAATTTAAACTTGTAATATTAACACATCACAGCCTAGTTACATGTAGTGTTATTGTACCCACCTCTTCCTTCTCCCTCCTCAGTCTCTCGAGGCGGCCATTCTCATACCTGTACCTATCAATCTCTGTCTCCAACTGAGCCAGCTTCAGTCGCAACTCGTCCCCCATTATAGAGGTCACAGAGGTCACTGAGGACCCCTTACCACTATCCCCATCTACACTCTGTACTGGCGATGGTGTTTGTATGATCGGAGGAGGTTTGACAGTTGTTTTACGAAGAGCTGGGAATAGTTTCGATATGAGAACGGACGGAGGCGGTATTGGTTTGTCCGAGGGATCGATAGAACAAGGATAATCGTGTCTCCGTGGCGATGGCTGGGGGTAGAAGCGATTTTCAGGAGGTGCTGACGCGTGTATTATAGTTGGGCCAGTAGTTTTCCCAATAGAACCACTAATTATAGGCCCTCTTGGCTGAGCAAAATCGTCAAATCTGTGTTCAATATTACCAGCAACTGTAGAGCTGGAATCACCTCTCTCTAATAAATCTTCAGTGCTTCCACCAGCAGAGGTCAAATATTGTCCCCCCTCTTCGGGAAAGTCTAAAGGTCGCAACGATGTTTTCTCCGGCGATGATTTGTTAAAACTATCCCAAGATTCCTCATCATTGAAATCGATGCCAGCTGCAAGTGAGGTGGTGGTGGGCGGATGTAAAGAGGTGGTGGGCAGATAATGTGAGGAGGTAGTGGGCGGATAATGTGATGAGGTGGTGGGCGGAGGTGAGGCCCTCAGAGTATTGTCTAGTTCATTATCACTCTTGATTGCAAGGTCATCCTCATCTCTAGGATGGTATGTGAATGGAAGGGAAGTGTCGATTTCATCATCTGTATCGTCGTTTTCGATTTGTGAAACGGATGTATGGCGGTCGTGATGGTGTGACATTGATGGTAGCCATTGCTGTGAACTGTGTGCTTGTGGTGTGGGCGGTGTGTGATGTGTGGAGGTGTGACTCTGTGACGTCTGAGACAGGAGAGATAATTCAGCAGCTGCTTGTTCCAGTAGCTCAAATTCCCGCAACTCATCCTCTTCCCACTGCACGAGAAAAAAGAACCCAGTGTAATGGTGATTTGTAATTTGACGATTATGCTTCATGGCATGATTGATCCCATGGGACTGAGTATTAAACTAAAATATTGGCCGAATATTTACCGGCTATAAGCTACTACTGACCTTTGACCTCTCAGTCTTTCTGACGATGAACGAGTCTTCACTGGAGCATCTGATCATTGTAGGAGTGCTCTCTCGTGGCAGGTCCTGTGGGGGGGGGGCAGGAGGTTAGTAAATAGCTTTGAATGACCCCCTAGGGGGGGGGCTTTGAATGACGGAGTTTAAAAGGTAGGATTTCAGAAATAAAACATTTCACTCTATTCTTGATACTGTGTATCAGTGTACAAACCATGCAACTCACGTGTAGTTGACTGAGAGACTCCACACTGCAGTACTGGTCCCCTCCTCTAGCCACCTTCCTCACACACACCCTCTCAGAGTATGGTGGCCCATTCTCCGACCCACACGGTCCAGGGCGTGTAGTTGACGATAAAGAGTCCATTTTAGTGAGGTCTTGATGCTGCATATGAAGTGTTGTTGGAGGTTCTTGCTTTTTATGAAGTGATTTGGTCATGTTTGTGGAAGATTTCTTTGTCTTAGATTTCATATTGAATCTGGCGATACCCTGGCCTCTCCTGAGGAAGGATTGAGGGGCAGGTGATGCAGTGGACTTGTGGGGAGGGTGGTGGTTGGGGGACTGTGTGTGTGTGTGTGTGTGTGTGTGTGTGTGTGTGTGTGTGTGTGTGTGTGTGTGTGTGTGTGTGTGTGTGTGGGATGCAGTATAATAAAGTAAGTGGTACACCACTGGCTGTACAAATGAGACTACAACAGGATGCCAAGCTGGCAGCATATCAAGGGCATAACACACTACTACACTGAATACAGAGAGAGCAACATTGTATTGTGATATGATGCACGTTATAGTACAGTTCTCACTCGATGTACTCTCAACTGCGCCTCCACATACTCATCAAAGCAGGTGGCAGCCCCAACCCCTAATAGCAGTAACAGACAGAGACATGATAATGAACACACGCACACACACAAAGGGGAGTACCAGCACAGCACACACAGCAGCTGCCAAATGAGCCACACAACACACCACAACACACCACACCACACCACAACACACACACATGTGAACTCACTAAGTGCTGGCTTAATAGGTCTGTCCTCATCAGTACCTCCAATGTGAACACCCTATGAGAGTGGGAACAAAACAAAACTTATTACAGGGAGGTGCAGCACAAAGATACCATATAAAGTAAGAGGGCGAAAAACAATTACAATGTCAGGATTTAGATGACAGATCTATGTCAGATGCTATACTAAACCCACTGTATCTACTGGACTGCGTTGAGTTGGACTAGTTGATACTGATTCATCCACACACTCTCCAGTTGACTCGATAGTGACATCACCATCGCCATGGTCACCACCGTCCCTGTAGTCTACACTCATCTCTGAAGGCTTGTTCGTATCCTCAGGCAACTCAGACCTCTCAATAGCAAGGCTCTCCTGCCCCTATAAGAATTATGCATTAACAGTGGATTAAGATTTACTTCAAATAACTGCAAATAACATTTACTGAGTGAATTTTGGCTATTTTTAACCTAATTCAATACACAGGTGTACCTGAATGGGTGAGTTGCTCTGGCCCCTCTCGTTGCTACACACTGAAGTGTCGGATACTTGATTTCTTTGGTAGGTCTGTTCATTGCGTAACTTGAGTAGCTGCTCTTGTTGCTGATGCAGCAAAGTCTCCTGCTGTTGTTGTTGCCATGCCTTCAGTTGTCTCAGTCGTTGGAACACGGCCGACAGGGGGAGGCTAGCCGTCGTCTGATTGGTCGCTAGGGGTGGTGATATCGTCGCCATCCTGATACGTTTAACCTGCAGGAATATAAAGTGTATGGCCCGCAAGACTAATGGATGGTAGTACGACCACACCCCCTCTCCCCAAATATCCAACATAGTTGAATTATTGTACAGTCTGCTACAAAATTCACATATCCACATATCACTTACAGGTAGTATATACACGAAGGATATACTGGGCTTGGGAAGACTCTTATAGTGTTTGGGGACGTCTCTTTGAATTTATGTGCCAAAATTAACCTTTGCACTCACTTTGAGAGCTTTTTGTGGAAGGGGGCGGGGCTGGTCTGACCAGTGAAGCATGGAGGAAGTTCTGAGGACATCTCTCCACACAACCACTCTGACTGCACGAGGAGGAGTGGCTGCTGGAGGCTGCATCAGCAATGGCAGGAGCTACCAAACAGACAATGGCACTGTCTTCATCAAGCACAATACAAAACCAGAGGTAAAATAAATTTTTATCAACTTTCAATTGCATAGCTGATGCTTGTGATTCAATAGACAAGATCGATGTTTGAGGGTGAGTATGCCAGCCTAGATGCACTGTACAGCACCCACACTGTCACAGTTCCCAAACCAATCAAGGTAGTTGTACTAACTACAATTATCAAATCTAATTACTCTACCTCACTAATATAATAATATGATGTGCAGGTATTCCCCGATGGTTCTGGTAGTGGCTGGTTCTTTGCAATGGAGCATTTGGAAATGACAGGCCGATCGAAATATCAAGAATCATTGGGAGAGCAACTTGCAAAGTCAGTAAATTAACAGCAGACTTATGTACTAAATAAATCCTTCCAACTGGTCTCACAATTGCAGACTGCATCTTCACAACATTAGTCTTAGAGGGACCGATGCGTTTGTATCAGAGTTTGGATTCCCATGCCCCACGTCCTGTGGTCTCATTCCCATGCCTAACCACTGGACACACAGTTGGATTGTGAGTGAAAATGTGTTTTCAATTCCACGAACTGTATGCTTTGCAGGAGTTCTATATTACCAAGCGATTGGAACCACAAGTGGCCTTGACAGAGGTACCTACGCTCACAAATGCAGGGAAAAAATATTTAACGTTTGTTGCTTAGGGTGGTGGTGAAACGGAGGCCAGAATTCTCTTGGATAAGTTGAAACAGAAAATTCCAGCAATGTTTGAGGGTTTGGAGGTGGTACCTTCTCTGCTGCACGGTGATCTATGGTCAGGCAACTTTGACGAGACTGACGACTACCCAGGTACATGTACTGTGTGTGTGTGTGTGTGTGTGTGTGTGTGTGTGTTTGTATACTTAATTATTATCTCCCCTCCATTTAGAGTTGGCTCTGTAACTAGAGTTCTGATGATCTATTTTCAACGATTTTATGATTTTCTGAAAACTTAGAAGGAGCCCGTTCAGGTGGTATGCTCAAATCCCAAATTTGGAACTGGCCATAATTTTCTATTTTCGAGAAAATACCATGGGCTATATATAGCCCATGGTATTGTGTCAAAAACAGGCCAAAAGTAGACTTTTGATTTTAACGCATTATCTAAAACGACTCTCTCTAAGCTTTCAGAAAATCATAAAATTAACGTTATTGGACCAACGGAATTAAAGTTATAGCCGTTCAAAGATACTCTTATTATTGCATAATTTGCTCAACTCTGATGTAGTACATATCTCTCCGCTGCAGTGGTGTTTGATCCAGCATCATTCTATGGTCATCACGAGTTTGATCTGGCCATTACAAGAATGTTTGGTGGATTTGACGGAAAGTTTTACGATGCTTATCACAAGTTAATTCCGAAATCACCTGGATTTGCTACTCGACACAAACTGTACATTCTCTTCCATTACTTGAACCACTGGTACGCCAATAACTATATTATTATATTGTCCTATATTATATATTATATTGTTTTTTGTTACGGCTATTTTAATATTAGCTCTCAGCTGCTAGTTGGTATACACCTCTGCTCTATATAAAATTTTATAAAGCAAAAAAATAATGACCTCCGTCCTCCCCTCTTGCAGGAATCATTTCGGAGGTGGCTACAGATCACAGGCCATATCTCTGCTACAAGAACTGTCTTTGTGAACATTAATAATATTATATATCATTTTAATATCATTGTTAAACAGTTGAAGCAAAGAAAAACTTTTACGATCAGAATATATACAGTCATGTGACAAATACAGTCATGTGACAATGAAATTAATTTTTGCAAGTCATAAATTGTAAATAACAATACATGGAAAAAACTTTAATAACAGAAGAGTGATGTATATACGCATTGTACCCTAGTGAGTGTTTAGTGTCTCCTGGGTCCGCCCATCCCCCCCGAGCCACCACCGTGAAATCCTCCCCTGCCACCACGGAAGCCTCCTCGGAATCCACCACGCCCACCTCTCGTTGCTCGGACAGCAGCTGTTGTGAGGGAGAACAAAACACAAGTAACAGGAAGTTTCAGCAACAATTTTTGTGTGCAAAACAAACGAAGCAACGTCTACACATACATGGCAGAGGAGGTCCAACACGTGTGCACGAATCACTACAAGTTCAGTGCATTGCGGCCTGGACGTTATCACGTGACCCTGAACTTGTAGTGATTCGTGCACGCATGTCGGATCTCCTCTGCGTATATGAGTATTGTAAGTGAAAAACACAACTCTGGTGGCTAGCATAATTAATGAACGGCTACCAATCCTAAGCCTGCATAAATTCCTTCTTAGTCAATAAATAAGATACTACTGCACACACTCTACCTATACCATACATCAACATCATCAGCCTAGCCGTACCTACGCACACCGTTTTAATACCGTACCTTGTCTGGCAGTGGCCTTGGCAGCATTGCCTCCTTTGTTCATGTTCTTAAACATCGGCGCATTCTTAAGCATGTCCGGTAGAATGAAAAATCGAATCATACTTCCTCTTATGAAGATCTGTTCCACTTGTGTGGATCTGCCATCACGAGAGGTGACAGTGATGTTCTGCATCTGACAGTTCATGTTGTCCTCTGCCTCCAATAGCTTTCCCCTGTACACTTCACCAGTTAGCGTCTCTAGAGTTACTGTGTGACCCTCTGCTTCGTGCAGCAGCTTGATAGGGATCCCTATAGACATCTTATGTACTTCTCTATGCTCGCTTTTGAAACGTTCAGACAACGGTAATGTGGTGTGGGTGAATTTTGTACATGTGGAAAGTGGGCGTGTCAATGCATGCTCACGTGCTGCAAGGAAAAGTGGGCAGGGCTCGTTGCGCAATAGCCTCGATCCCAGGCCGAGTTTTCGCTTTTATAACGGTTAGGCGAACAACTGGGCCTGGTACTAGTTGTCTGTGCATGCGTCAGTCGTTGGTCAGATTCTGACGAATGGATATTCTCGTTCACTTTCGTGACATTTATATTCGTGTACTATCGTGTACTAGAAGTCAGTTCCCGTTTTATCATTATTGGAATCGATTGGAATGGCTCTTAGCTGAAGCTTCTCTCTTCTCTGAAGCTTATTCTGAAGACTGAACAACAAGGGAAGAGGTATAAAGCTTTGTCAAGCTTGTTAAGGTCAGATATTTTTGTGTGGGCCCTATGGCCGGCTAGGCTATGCTATCAAGTCTTGTTCATGTTTGGCAAGAATGTAGGTAGACTATAGTTTCATCATTAATATGGTGGATCAAGTGAAGAGTGTGAGCTAGAGAACTTGGTGCTGCCATCATCAGCTTGTCGACAATGACACTATAACCGAGAAATTTAATATGTATAGATCTACACGTATTTAAAATGTCTACTTCTCTGTACAGGAGCAATGGCTAATATCCAGCTATCCCAACAGTGCTCCTCTTGGCTATACTAACGGACGAGACTGGACAGTTTGAGGTAAGGGTTTAACCGTCTTTGGTTTCTTTTAATATTGTTCTATACTCACAGACACAGGACTGGAGTATGACCTGCTCATTCGAGCGTTGCTGGGTAGCTCAGAGACATCAAGAGAATCTACGTTTTCTCAAGTAATGAGTTACGAGTTGGGGCCTAGAATCAGAGAAGTCCAGCAGCCTGCTAAATCTTTTTGAAACGTAATTTGAAGGCATTCAATCATCCTGAAGTTGCCCTGGGTCACTGTAATTGTGCTGCAGCACAACTGGCAACTCCCCAGGCCTTTGTGAAGCAGCTCCCTATGTGCATCTTTTGTGTACTCACTCTGTGCATTTTCTGTGTACAAATTTCTATTATTGATTTATTAAATATTTTTGCCAACCACAAATATACAATGAAAATTTGACGCATGCGCAGACAACTAGTACCAGGCCCAGTTGTTCGCCTAACCGTTATAAAAGCGAAAACTCGGCCTGGGATCGAGGCTATGCGCAATTATGCACAGTCGCTGCAGTTTTGTAGCTAGCTCACCAGTTTGGACATAATTATAGCAATGGAGGATTCAATTGCAGTTGAAGAGGCTCTCAATAATAAGGGATCTCTGAAAAGAAGAATTCTTCAGGGCGATAAAAAGAAATTTCAGAAGTATGTCAACTCCACCACAACTCATGGAGTCAAGCACATCTTCAATGGAAAATCTTTTATACGAAGAAGCTTCTGGGCTATTCTATTTATTCTGTGTCTCATTGGATGCCTGAATGGTATCATAAGCTCTATCATCGCTTATTCTAAAATCCCTACATCAACAACTGTGTACACAGATCATGTGGATCATCTGACCTTTCCTGCAGTCACTATTTGCAACTTGAATGGCTACAATGTCTCGTACCTCGAAGAGAACAACCTCACCAGAATCATAACAACTGCTGTTTATGACGAAGATAATATTGAGCAATGTGGTTCTTTTGTTCCACACAACTTCCCCAAAAACAGAACTCTTTACGATACTGTGCTTGAGACAAGTCAATCTATCGATAACCTTATTGCAGGTTGCCACTTTCTGGGAAAAAAGTGCAAGAGCTCTGATTTTATTCAATATGTTGTACCAAATGGCAAGTGCTTTACATTCAACGGTAGAAACGCTGAGAGAAACTACAAGACTGTTACTGGAGACGGATTTCGTCACGCTCTCGAACTGGTGTTGAATATTCAGCAAGATGAATTTGGTGGCTCTGTAAATAGTGAAGTTGGTGCTTTGATAAGTGTGCACGAACAGAATGTTCCAGCACGTGTTTGGGAAACTGGAGTCACTGTACCTGTTGGCCATAGTGCTTACTTGGCCGTCACACGTGAGCAAATCGTAGACAGAACTAATCGTGGTAATTTAAAAGAATTGGAGTGTGTTCAACCAGCGGATGCTCCACAATTTGAGCTTTTCACTAGCTACAACTATTCTTTCAGTGCCTGTCGTGGTGAATGCATTACACAATCATTGGTTGATACCTGTGAATGTCTGTGGACAAATTCGAGAGATTCACCGTACCGCAATTGCAATATCTCAGACATTTGCTGTATTTACACTGTCCTCAAGAAAAGTGCAGAATGTCCGTGTTCAGTGCTATGCAACCATACTTCATACGAAGTTGTACCAAGCTATTCTACTTTTCCATCAAGTACAGCTGTCAATGCAATAGCAGATAGCTTCAATGTGAGCCGAGAGACAATACAAAACAACTATCTTAAAGTGCATGTCTTCTACAAGTCTCTGTCAATTAACAAACAGATAACGGAAATATCATACACTTTTACAGAACTGATAGCCAATATCGGTGGCAATATGGGTCTATTTCTTGGTGCCAGTATTATTTCTCTAACTGAGTTCCTAACCATGATTCTAGACCAAATCAAGGACAGACTTTTTGGAATCAGAGAAAGAAAGCTCAGGAGCTCATTAGACAAATGGTTGGTCAAGAAACTTAAAGTTGACCAGTCTTATGAACCAGAAATAGATGCTTTGGAAAAGGTTAATGAGAATGAATTTGTAAATTCTTATGTGGACTTTGCTACCAAGAACAGAGACACTGATTATTATAGTACAGAAGCTGAACAATAAAGTGTTGTCTGCGTCTATTATTGTTCGTTTCTCCATGCATATACATGAATATTATTGGCACATTATTGGTTGTCATGTGAAGTTGTTCCAATAGATGAATACAATTTTATTGCCACTAATAAGGTTATCAGTTTTATTCATAGGGAGATAAATTTTACGCCTACAAAAGAGTTAATGTGCATTCGTCTAGATCATGCTGCTATAGAGTTCATTCATAGAATGCTCACATCACAGCTGTACTGAGTTTTTCATGAAGGAATGCTTGTGTGCATGAGTAACCTCGATTACAGACCTTGCACATGCGCGTTGTTGCGGCCTAGTATCGAGGCTGTCTAGTATGTCTCACTGCGCATGTGTAGAAGCAGAGGGGAGTAACAGAGGCCATACTAGTTCAGTTATGGAAGAAACAGTTGTAATGGATTCTTCTGTAGAAATAGGCAGCCTAAAAAGAAGACTTCTTCATGGAGATGTGAAAAAGTTTGATAAATATGTCAAATTAACCAGCACCCATGGAGTCAAACAAGTATTCTCTGGAAAATCAAAGATCAGAAGAACATTTTGGGGCATTCTGTTTTTAGCCTCTATAGCTGGTTGTCTCTATGGTATCATCAACTCAATTGTATTTTTCAGTAAAATACCAACTGCCACAACTGTATACACAGATCATGTGGAAAGTTTAACATTCCCAGCAGTAACTATTTGCAACTTGAATGGCTATCGATTATCCGTCCTCAATGACAAGAACTGGACTGAGTATGTTACTGCTTCCATTTTTCAAAGCAGAGAGGGATGTAACATAACCGCTGATGCTGTAACCACCACTGGAGAGAGTTTGTCAACTGTTATCCATCAAGTTAGCCAACCTTTGAAGGATTTGATTGTTAAGTGTTCCTTTATGGGTGAACCGTGTGATTTAGACTCTGTGTTCACACCCTATGCTACTCCAACTGGCACTTGTTACATTTTCAATGAAAGAAATTTGTCGAATGAACTCTTGAGCGTAACTGGGAGTGGGTTTCGACATTCTTTGCAACTAGTTTTAAACATACAACAAGAAGATTATTCTGGCTCAGCTTACCATGAAGCCGGAGCCTTGGTCAGCGTCCATGAGCAAGGAACATCTCCACTTGTATGGGAGAGCGGAGTTGCTGTACCGGTCGGCCACAGTGCCTACTTAAGTGTTACTCAAAATCAGATTGAAGACAAAACGAATCGAAATACGTTTGATAATGGTGACTGTTTAAATGACCCTCCTTCTCTTGAGTTTCTGAAGACATACAAGTATTCCTATAGAGCCTGTCGTGCTGATTGTATATTAATGCAAATTGCAGGCAAATGTAACTGCTCTTTGTCATTGGTATCTGGTCAGGAGCACATCAACTATACTGACTGTACTCTGTCTGATTTATGCTGCATATTCAGCGTCGTCAAATTCTATTCAAACTGTTCCTGTAATGTACTATGTAGTCACGCATCATTTGATGTGACTCCAAGCTATTCATCTTTTCCAGCAGTGGACAAAGCTATGAACGAATACAATTTCTCTTCTGTGGAGAATGTGATGAACAATTTGCTCCAAATTCGAGTATTTTTTGGAGGGCTTTCAATTCACCGAGAGACTACCGAGAGATCTTATACTCTAACTGAACTTATTTCTAATATAGGGGGAAGTATGGGAATATTTCTTGGTGCTAGTATCATCTCTTTGACTGAATTTCTTGTCCTCATAATAGACGAAATCAAGGACAGGCTATGCGGAGTCAGAGAGAGAAATATTAAACAGGTGTGGCGTACGTATAAACTCAAGACTGCCTTGGCTACTCATCCCAGTGCTAAAAGTGATAACTTTGATGCAGGATACAATGTATACTTAGAGAACTCTAGTATGGACAGTAGCCCTACAAGTAGCACAGAGGAAGAACCCATTGTCATGTGATACATTCTTGTACTACTATATCGTATTTCGTATTTGGCATCAATCATAATTATCTGTTGAACATGTGGACACAAGTTTACACAATGAAACATGTGAAGGACATTAATATACATGCATGCAGTAACAAACAGTCTTTGTGGAACACTCAAACTATTTGAGACACCCACACAACAAACAAACTGCACAAAGCATCTAATTGTTTAAGTATCACAAAGTCAATAATTATCTCAGTCTGTTGGTTCGTACACGGCCTGAGGCTTGAAGTCTGGCTTGGTGTAGTCAGCAAGTGCTTGGGCATACAACTCAGGCCTCATGGTCATCTGCACAACAAGAACAAATAATTATAATTATAAAAATAATACTAAAGCCATTTATAGTTATCCAGCTGACTAGTTATTAGCTTGTACTACCTGTAGACACCACTTGTCTTTAATTTGCTGAATGAGGTTGAGATCCACTTCACAGATAAGCACACCGTCTCTCACTCTAGACAGACCCTGCGTATGGGGGGGGGGAGGGGGGAGGGGGGGCAATAATCATATTATTTTATCTGAGAGAAGGCTGTATGGTTGGTTGTCTAGTACATGTGACACTGAACAGTGTGTACATGTACATGTGTTTGCAGTGTTTACGAGACTAAGAGTGGTGTATAATGTATTATCAGAAGAGAGAATGATAAGATGTGATGTTACGTCAACAGATGTCCTACAAGTACAAGGATGTGCCCACACTGGTCAGTGGTGGTTGGTAAACCACCTCTAGACAAATATGCAATCTTTTAGGCCTAAACGAGATCCAGGATTGAAAATAACCCTACTTTGGGCAAATCACTGTATATACTCAGGAATAGCAGTTGATTTAGTTGCATTCAGTATGCATACAAGCCTATATAGGAAGACAATAAAGTACACCATGCATCTACCAAATAACACATCATTTATTTAGTTTGTTTTTTGGCACATGTATATATTGAACTGCACTTGTAACAAAACAAAAAACAACAACCACCAAACAACACATTGTGCAGCAGTGCAGTGTGTGTGTGTGTGTGAAGTGCTTACTGGAGTCCTACTGCCGTCAGGGGCAGCCACATAGCTGGAGCCATAGAAATGGCCAAAGTCCTTGTGAGCTGGCTTGCCATCACCAGAGGTGAACTCGTTGGGAAACACTTCCTAAAAGAACAGTTAACACATTGTAAACACATGATTGGTAATACGTACAGCTCTACAAAAATGGACTCTAATTAAAACATTCACAATGCATTCCATGTTAAGTACACATAATTATGATGCTGGAACTGTACTCAATGCTATCTGAGGCTCTAAAGCAAATCACTTGACTTTTATAAATATTACTTTCTTGTGCTCTAATTACCAGCTGTCACTCACCGTCCCCACTCGGTTATTGGCTCCCACAAAGTAAGTATTGGCAATGGCAGCGTTGCGAGCCTCAATCGGCCACATGGGCTCACTAAGGGTTAAAGCGGATACATTTAAGGGATTAAAATTAATTGTGGGCACAAGGCTCGTTGTTACCTGAGTGCTCCAACAGTGGCAGAGGGGTTAAACACTATTTCCGCTCCGTTGAGTCCATAGGCACACCAGTTGAGGGGATGATGACGACCATAGCAGATATTGATTGCAATGCGCCCTGAGGGTAAAAAGAAAAGATTCCATAATTTATTATTAGCTATAACATAAACTTCTACAAGCAGAATAGGCAAGATATTGTAGCCATGTGCATAATACATGGTGTAAATTAAAGAAAAGAAATACTGTAATTATATTACCATGATGTATGCAGTGAGAAAACAGGACACTCACTGGGAACAGTAACACTCACCAAACTGTGTGTGAAAGACCTTGTGTCCTGTGTTACCTTCCAAGTAGTAGGTAGACTGTAGAGTGGACAGACAAATAATAATATAAATACGTTAGCCGCCCTCAGTCTCGTTATCACCTCATTGAAATCTCCGACACGAGGAATGTGGTTCTTCCTTGTCTTGCCCATCACCTTGCCCGAGTTGGACACCACCACGGCTGTGTTCCATACTGTACCTCCGTGGGTCTCGTCCCTCTCTAGGATAGGGGACACAATCACCATGTTGTACTTCTTGGCCATCTGCAATATTGGAGATGGAGAGGAACTGGTAAAGATCTTCAACACAGTACTTCAGTACTACACAGTAATAATTTCTTGCATGTGGTGTACAGAAATGCTATATAATAATTATGCACTTGCTATTTCGTCAAACTATCTTCTCAGCTGTACACGCCATGTTATAGACCTAGCTCCATCCAAACTACTCAAGCTATATACCACTGATTCAAAGAATTTCTAAGCAGGCTATTTAATCAATTAAATTTACACCCCGTGAAATGGACCTTCCAAACTCTCTACATAAATAGGAATACAACCACACCTCTTGAACAAGTTTAGTGGTAGGTCCATTTTCAGCTGACTCAGCAAACTCTCCCCACGGCAACTTCTCACGAGTACACATAAAGAAAGGCATAGCTGTAGGTGAGCGAAACAACCAAGTGGGGTCAAGGGTCAGGTGGGGGCAAAGGTCGAAACTACTTTTACAATGCTACGTACTAATACAATAATTATTAAAAGCACAGTAACTTGAATTCTGTGGATCCAATTTCAACGATTTTTTTGATTTTCTGAAAGCTTAGAAAGAGACCTTTCAAATGGTACCACCAATGTTCATATTTAGAATTTACCAATTTCAGCCAAATACCATGGATTATAGCCCATGGTCCAAGGCCGAAAATTGACAAATTATGGCCCCAACCAAATTTTTGGTTTAAACACATCATTTGAAAGGTATCTTTCTAAGCTTTCAGAAAACATAAAATTGTTGAAATTGGATCAGTAATACTGAAGTTATGGCTGCTGAAAGACGCTAACTTACTCCAGGCCTCCTGGTAACAGATAACGTTGGTGCCACACAGGTAGGCTGCATGAGTGATGTCCTGCATTCGCTGGTGGAGGGCGGCAATCTGGAGGGGTGTGTGTGAGGGGTGGAGTGTACTGGCACTGTATATGGATGCCATTAAAGTGTTTTCGTGGCAAGCTGTTTAGATAGCTAGGCCTTTTAAAGTACTACAAAATGCTGTGAAAGTTTATGAGCACTCAAAGTTAGCCATCAACGATTATGCCACAGCTTCGAACACAATAACTTTTCACCATTACATAATCACCATAAGCACATACGAAGGTTCTTCCTCAACTGACTCTCACCTGATCCTTGATAGGGTCGGTGGTTGGTAGAACGATTGCATTCTGCACCACGGCAACCTTGACCCTGCGTGGTGGTCTGGTCTGCTCAGGTGATGCTCCAATGCCAAACACTTTCACCTCAAAATCCTTCCCATCAGCCACAGCTGACGCCTCCGCTGGAATCTCTAGTTCCCTGTAGTGGGCGAATAATTCAATAATTCTCAGCCGAAAATGAATTTTGGTTTTATACCAGTATTTCAATGCACAGTATCCTAGCGTTATTACTGAGTTATATCTACTATGTAAGTTTTACGTCTAGCTTGGAGCAGGCAGTTAAACTTTTGCTGAGTAAAATTATAAAAGCAAGCGTGAGGTTTATGCTCCGGCCAGATGATTGTCCACAGGCACATACTCACTTGGCAGGGTTACCATAGAGTATCCTCTTGACCTCTGAGAGCTCATGTTCACTCAATGCACGCTCACCGGCTGCAGTCAGCAAGAACTCTAAGCTGTTAACTTCAGCCATCTTCAAGTGATAGGTGTGTATAAAAATTAATGGGAACGCCCATTAATAATAATTGCAGCCCCGCCCCTCTTTTGAGCCTCGATTCCAGGCCGCAAGGAAGTAATCGAGGCTACATTCTCAAGCAATGTTAATCAAAATTTATTACAGTCAGAATATGATTTTTTTAGGATACAAAAAATACACAGGATACCACACGCACATAATTACAGCAGCTGACATTTATATTCGCTTTTTGCACAACGAAAATCGATATAATATTACTGATTCTATACAGACAGAGAGAACACAGAAGCTAAACTAAATGTACTGTAACGTGAAATAGAATGTGTTTACTGAACCCTCTATAGTAGTAGACCGCTAAGATTTACTCTGCAAGGGGAGAAAACATGACAGGTTGAATCAAAATTATCAGAATAATAGTCACAGGTGACAATTGTACACATAAATTGCCATTGAGAGTGATATATATATGTATATTAAAATGTGTGTTTGTGCTTTGTATCGTCCCTAGGAATTTCTTCACTCTTTGTATAATAATGGGCACACACACACACAAATTTTTGCACAATTCATACAAGTATAATAGTAAAGCCTTTCGATTTCGGTCAATCTCCTCCAACTCATATTTCAGTCCAAGTATATCAATTTGGCATGTGCTCTAGTGTTAGCAAGGGAGAGGAAGGGAATTCCCCTCCCATGGACCCCCTGGTACATTACATGCTACATGTACGCACGTGTATTCCCCCCTAATAATACGTTACATTTATCACCTTTTCTTTCTTTTTTTGAAATTCCTTCATGAAGGCTGGTGTTTCCTTCGCCTTGTCTTTGTCCCTGCGGCCGGCCCTGGTTGTTGAGGACGAGGACGGCTTGCTCACAGCCACAGTGGCACTCCGAGGCTGGATAAAGACACAAACATTTATATTATGCATTTTAAAAAAATTTTTAAAAAGAACTTTTTCCTAAATCAAGAGATACATATGTAAACACAGCCTGTGGTATATAATTATTATACAATGTAGTTCGGTGTTTGCAGAACGGAATATGGAATAATTATGTGTAGTCACTGTGGTCTGTTTTACTACTTAAGTATACGAGCATTTCCCATAAATTATAAGGAACGCACAGTGCTCACTATTCATGTGTTGCAAAGATTCTGCAAACTACAGTAATGCTTTTACTCAAAGTAGAGCCAAACTTTGGTAGCCAAAGGCTAACAGTCGTGTATGTGTGTGTGTGTATGTGTGTGTGTGTGTGGGTGTGTGTGCGTGCGTGTGTGTGTGTGGGTGTGTGTGTGTGTGTACCTTTCTCTCTGTTGATGTTGCTTGCTTCCGTGCCAGTAACTCCTTCTTCCAGGCTGGCAACTCTGGTTCCTTCTTGGCTGCAACACTGGTAGTGACTTTCTTCTTGGTCACAGGGGTAGTACCTGTCTTCTTCTCCAGAAGCTTCTTCTTCCACTCAGGGATGTCCGAGTCGGTTTTAAGTTTGAGTGGTCCAGTGGGGGAGGTGGGGGTGGGCGAACGGGATATGCTGTGTGATCGGAAGGGAGGGGATTGGGCTCTCTCTCGCTCAGAGGAGGTACTGGATGTGGATTTGGAGGGATTCTTGTCAGCTTCTGTGGAGTTTTCTTCTACAGAGGCTAGAGAGAAAGAGAATAATTACTGATTATAATTTAAAGGACGTTTACCAGCCACAAAAAATACTGTTACACAGTGTGCATGTACATGTACGTACACATGTAATTAACTGTAAGTACATGCATGTACATGTACATGTACATGTATGATTGTGCAAGTACCTTTCTCGCTGGTAACACTCTCTTTAGCGGCAGACTCAGTTGTGGTTGAGCTCTCCTTTGCACTGGTAGAATCACTCGATACCCGATCCACTGACAATTTTGGCGAAGAGGTCCTCTTAGGTGACTTCTTCTCAACTGCAGCTTTACCTTCAACAAACACTTCATCTTCATCCTCTGCTGCCGATTTTGATTCCTTACGAGTAGCTGGCTCAGGCGAGGTTGTTGAACCACGAGGGGACTTCGACGAGGAAACTCTTATTATTTTTGAGACTACCTCAATGCTTGGCTTCTTGGAAAGTTTAGGTTTGGGTGAATCAGTTTCTTCTTTTGGCTCTGTGGGTTTAACTTCTTTGGTGCTTGAGGTTTTCAACGAAACACTAGTTTTTGTTGTTGTTTTACGAGAGCTGGTAACATCCACTGATTGGCTAAAGCCACGATCATCTTTGTCACGATCGAAACGACTTTTTCTTTCTGTTCCTGCCGTCGATTTTTGTTCACTCTTTTTACCAGGAACGGGCGATTTTCGGCTGGTGTTGGGAGACTTGCGACCAGCAGTGGGTGATTTCGTAGCAGATCGTGTCGAAGTGGTTGTTTCAGTTTTAGCCGATAGCCTCCCGGTAGTTTTAGGCGAGGAAGCGGCGGCCGCTCTGTTCTTTCTCCTCTCAAATACACGTTTCTGCCACTCAGGTACTTCCTCATCATCCTTAGCAGCTGCGGAAGAAGCTAGCTTAGTGCTGGTAGTCTTTTTGACTGTTGTAGAAGTAGATTTCTCCCCACTCTCCCGTTTCTTCTTGAGATCGGCCATCCATGAGGGCTCTGGTTTGCCTGATTTTTTATCGACCACGGTTTTCCCGGCTTTACCAGTAGTAGCAGAAGTGCCTAGTTCAGTGGCAGACCTGTCTCTCCTGGACACCTTCTTGTCATCAGTTTTGGTTTCTTTTGGAGGCTCTATCGTCACCTCTTTGTCAGCTTCTTTGTCAGCTTCTTTGTCGGGGGTAGGCTCTCTGATTTCAACTTCAGGTGATATGATAACGACCTCCTCTTTAGTAGTACCATCAATTTTGTCATCTTCAAAGAGGTCAGGTGATTTATCCTTTGTAGCCTCCTTGTCTTTCTCTCGTTTTTCGCTCTCTTTTTCAAGTTGTGTTTTATCCTCGGTGGTGGTGACCTTTGACACTTCCGCTTCGGCTTCAGACATACCCACTTCTTTATCGACATCAGCAAATAGTGAGTCTGCAGCAGAATCAAGCTCCTCCCGTTCTCTTGCAGCCTTAGTTTGTCGGCCATAACGAGGTGGTTCAACAGGATCGTCAAACAGCCCGCCATCGTTAGTCTTATCTCGTCTCTTTCTCCTCAGTCCAAATGGAGGTAAGTCAGATGAGTCATCATCAAATAATCCACCACCAATCTTTGGCTTTTCCTCACTTTTTGGCGATACTTTCGATCCACTATCAATCTTCGGCTTTTCCTCACTTTTTGGCGATTCTGTTGTTTCAGTTTCAGTTACAGATTGTTGTGATGACCGTGATGACCGTGCCTTCCTTCTCAATCCGTACACTGGTAGCTCAGAATCATCATCAAAGAAACTCGATGAAATAGTGTCCGGCTTCTTCTCCTCTTTCTTTGGTTCCTCCACTTTTGGTTCCTCCTTTGTCTCCTTGGTAACAGATTTCTCAGCAGTAGTGGTAATTGTAGGATCAGTTTTAACAACAACACTTGATGGTTTGGAAATTTTAACAGTCTCTTTGTTGGTTTCTCTCTTTGGGCTGCCATCGATAGATTTCTTTGGTTTTTTAGGCATGACTTTTGGGGGCTCTTTTTTGACAGGTGGTGGTTTGGATTTAGGGGCGTCGTCTTGGAAAAGTTCATCCTCAAACAAACTGGCTTTTTTCTTGTCTAAATCTGATTGGGCGCTGGGTTTTGACGAGGGTGATGTTGGTGTTTTGGTAGGTCCGAATAAATCATCATCTTCAAGATCGTCGAAAAGGTCACTGACTTTATTGGTAGGCTCCTTTTTAATATCGTCTTTTTTTCCTTTGCTTCCTCTTGGCACTGGTTTCGCAGATTCCTTCAAAATGGTGTCTTTATTTACAGACTCTTTTTTTTCATCTTTAGTGCCTTGTTTCACCTCCTTTTGTTCATCTTTGCTGCCTTCCTCAACGAGGGGTGGGGGCTTGCTGGTGCTATCGCTAGTGGAGGCCCTTTCGTACGCATGCAACCGGGAGCGAATGTTACTCTTAGATTCAGGTTGACGCAATATGGATGCTTTGACTTCTACCTTACTAGTAGGTGGAGCCTCCACTTCTTTAGACTCCTCCTTTTTAGACTCTGGAATGCTGCGTTCGGGTGTACTTTCTTTTTCCTTCATAAAAAAAGCGGCTAGCTCACTGGAACCGAAAAGATTGGATGAGTCGGAATCAAAAAGTTTCTCGACGGAGGGCTCTCTAAATAGGGAACTATTTCTGTGATTATCGGGGCTCGCAAATGAACGATCATTGAGAGGCGTTTTCGTGGCAATAGTAGTGTGTTGCGGAGTAGTTGGACTATCGGCTTCTCTCTCGTAGTTTGGTTTCTTGATAGGTGTGCTTGTAGTGACAGGGTCTTCTAATCGTCTAGGGGACGGATGAATGGGCATACTGAGGACACTGGCGTTATCCGCTCGTAGATCTTCCGTCGAAACATTAGCACTTGCCGTCGCACTGACACTATCGAATTTCCCCTTTTTCCTGCCAGAGTTTCGTGAACCCGAACGTCGCAAACTGCCAAAAAATCCTTTCGATACGCTAGCAGCATCTGGTGTGCCTAGAGAGTCTTTCTTTTTCATTTTGGGTGTGGAGCGTGGAGAATCAGTTTTCTTATCTTTCTTCGGTGATTTCGGCGATTTGCTTCCTCGAAGTGAGTTCTTTCTCTTGAGTATGTTGCCCAGAGCAGCCAGAGGGTTTGAGCCTTGGCTGATGCCAGACCGAGACAAAATCTGTGAGAAAAGAAAAATATTGACAATTCTGCAGTTCTTAGGGAGCTCTATTTCAAGGTAGATTATAATTACGAATTATACTTGAAATAAAATGAAATAGTATTATAGACTACACTGGGTGCAGTAGTACTTTACCACGAATGATCTAAAGCTAAAAGTCTCCAAACTGACAACTGTGAGATTGCAAGGCAGTCATTGATCATATAGAGATTTAATGTGACGGAACAAGTTGTTCAACATGAGGACCATTCATTTAGGCAATGCTAACACGGTTACTTGGTGACTAATTCACCAGACAATCATAATCATGAGAGCCTAGCCCTCAAAAGGAGACAAATTACATGATAATGAGCTGAGAATGGGGCAATTAGTGTAAGCAACAAGAGCAACTGTTCCTAATACAGAGGGTACAAGTACCAGTCAGTGCATTGTCACAGCTGGTACGTCATGCATTAGCGGACACTAATGTAATGGGCTACTATCAGGCCCAAAATAGACTTTAGATTTTAAGGTATCTTAACGAGTTCATTATAAGCTTCTCAAAATATCATAAAATTAATATTTTGGGGGCAACGAAAGTTATGGCCGTTCAAAGAGTTGATTTCAGTTGGTATCCATGTCCTAATAGTTGAACGTATTACTCTTTTACTCACTCTTTGTTTCCTCTCTTCCTCCGATATTTCAGGGGTGGAGCCTCCGTCTGTGCCCTCGCTAGACAATGCGGTGGAGAGGGCGGTGTAGCTCTGGGCTCTTCGTCGGTCTGCGTAGTCTACCGGCACTTTGGAAACATAGTTCTTGGGCAAACGTCTGGTCTGCAGTCCCTTGGATTGGCTGAGAGCAGCTCTGTCCTTGAGGGCCTGGTTCTCCAGTATCTCTTGCTCTCTTACCTGAAGGGGGGTGGGGTGGTTGCATGGGATTTTATTGCCGGCGCTATATAATACCGTATAAATGCCTATAATTTTACAAATTACGGGATGCGCCTGGCGAATCATTTTATACAAACAGGCGCAATGTACATGTATTATAGGAACCAAAACTACTGATAGACATGCAAACACACAGCTGCATGGTATACATTTACCGTAAACTGACCTTGAAAAATGCAAGCATCTTGTGAACAGTAGCACAACTATACACATTCAGTTAGCTAACGTTAGCTAGCCACTAGTCAACTTTAGCTCTCAAAACTAAACTTTTAAAAAATGTACTCAGCTTACAGAGAGGAAATGTTTTCCGTGCTTTTATACCCACAATGACCACAAAAGTGCTTCAACAATCAAAATCCAATTAGGGCACAATCAAATTATACTCAGTGCCTGTATAATGGTGTGGTTAAAATGATAGCTCAGATGTGTAGCAGTTAAAAGTGCTTCACAGCCTGGCTGGCACTGGCGGTGTTAGGGGGGCCTGGTTTACTCCCAATAAACAGTTGGATTGTGTTTCAAACAATGGTGTGGGGTTACGATCGCTCTTAATGGTTTTGATTGACCACTAGCTATACAGACACTACACTAGTAAAAAACAGTTGGTCAAATTGAAAAACAAGTCATACAAGAAATGGTGGGACAAGTGTTTATTTCTTAACAAGATTCAAGCTAAATGTTGTATCGACCACCTCGTGAGTCTTGTATCAACGTACACAGCTGCCATGGTTATAGCGTGTTTAACACTAAAGGCCTTAGGTCGTGCCAGAAATAATATAAAACATGTGCTTTGATCCTTTCAGAGTAGCTCATTCAATTGAGTTAGAATTAACCAATAGACTCTTCTCTAGTTGAAGCCAAAAGACAATATAATGGGCTGCTTGTAAGATGACATGTACTAACAAACTAGGACACTAATGAAGTTTTCTGAAGCCTGCATCTTCAAAGCCACCTATTGCGCAGCCTACACCACAGGGTCAGACAATGCATCCCACAACACAAGGGATAGAGTTACAGCATTAGTTACTATTGCATTAGGGCTGGCAATTAATCCAGTTAGTATGGGAGCCAGCCAGGGCAGAGTGAGGCTGCCTGCTAGCTAACAGCTGGCACTGGGAATAACTAGGAATCCTCACAGAGCCCATGGCTAATACCTCACCAGTAAACATCACACTAGCTTTATAGTGTTTACTGGTAAGGAGGTATTAGCCATGGGATGCACTCACTGATCAAATGCGTGTTCTGCACAGAACTAGAACAAAAACACAGAATATACTTTCTTCCTAGATCATGTACGCAACCCCAGCGAGGCAATCCCCAAAAAACGACCGTACAAAAAGTGCGTGCAGTACTTAGCCAGGACCTGTAACTGTTCATTTAAAAGTGGAGGCCCCCCCATGGCTACTATCTGATATGATTACTATCAGACTCACCACTGCGTCCAGGTCTATCTCCATAATGGTACTGAGTTGAGAGAGGCTCTCCATGTCCAGCACAATAGAGCCTGGGTCCTGTGTGTGTGTGGGCGTGTGTGTGTGAGTGTGTGTGTGTGTGTGTGTGAGTGTGGGGGATAAATACACGAGTACGTAATATATTATAAGGCTAGCGAGGGTTGTTGATGTACTGTCATCAGCATGGGGCAAGTGCATTTCCTCCCACTATACTTGCACTATTCATTCACCCCTTAATATTTGGAACCCACATTTTCACCCACTTATGCAAAATCCCAAAAGAAACCCTGCCAGTATAAAGCCATGGAGGGACCACAATAATTTATAAGATTTCAGAAAATCCAATAGCCATGACAAGAAGTACTATACAGTAAAAATCCACCAGCTATTTTATACTTGTTATTCTTATCAAAGCAGTTAGATCATGTAACACACATGTACATACGTACTTATGATCAGATAACACATGTACTTATGATCAGATAACACTATAGCATATAGACCAGTGGGTGGTTTGCATAGCAACAAGTGACTCCCTCACTGTGTATACAGCTACTAATAGTTTGTTACTGCAAGTTATGTGGAGGAAGTTACAACAGACAAACAGATATACCGTATTACTAGAATGTTTTGCGAGCATCAAACATATGCGAACTTTGCGTGCGAGGGTTGATCAATTATTTGTACAACCTAAACTAGTACTAGTAAAACACACGATCCTTGCCAGAACGTAATAGTTAGATCGCAAAGAGTCAATTTTTCTTCTGATTTGGCTCATTCGCAAAGGTTTTTCACCAGAACAATATTCTAGTACAGTAAGTATGCGTAGGTACTTACAACAGACAAGCAGTTATTGACAAAAATAATGGTCCAGTTAATTACTGTGTCCCTTTCTTGGCATCAATGGTCTATAGAACCGTCACTCTGACAATGTTCATTACAATGGTTCATTATAATTATAAATATACGCTACAATTAACCAATGAAAGCACGCCAGGTATCGTCTCAGTTTATAAACTACCGTATAGCGGGTATGTTTCGAGGGTATAAACTTTCGCGGAATAGCAGCCTTTCTGTAGCATGTGATATTAAATTCGGGGGTATAAATGTTCACGGTAGATGCTAATCAGTGAAAACCACAAACATTTATACCCTCGAAATATACACGCTACACGGTAAATAGACAGGACTCCTCCAAATTGGGACCTATCTTAAATCCTCTAAAAACCAATGACTAAATTTATCCCAAACCCATGAAACTTCATACAAACGTTACATTGAATACAACCTCTCCCCATCTGTACAGTGACGTACCTCCATTCCTGGCGACAGCGGAGAGTAAGGGGGCGTGTCCTTGCCCTCGTTTGTATTCTCAGACTGGTGGACTGGGGGAAATTTCTTGGGTTTGGGTTTCGGAGGGGGTGGTTTGGGCCCACCTCTCCCAAAGAAATCTTTCACTTTAGCTAGCCGCTCTTCAGGACTGCCTTCCATCTGTGTGTGTGCGGGGTGTGCGGGGTGTGTGTGTGTGTGTGTGTGTGTGTGTGTGTGTGGTGTGTGTGTGTGTGGGTGGGTGGTGTGTGTGTGTGTGGATGGGTGAGTGTGTGTGTGTCTGTGTGTGTGAGTGTGTGTGGAGGATACACTTGGTACTTATAGGACATCATTTTAACAACGTACACTTACGTAGCTGCAATGTATACAATCTGTATTGACAAAAATCAACACTAGAAATATCACAGTTATTGTGGCTTCTAAAGTAACCAGAGGTGATTAGAATCAACGTGCAAACACTCTTGGCAATGTATCACAACAGTGAGACAACAATGACCATATATGGCACGTCTCTTAGATGAATAAGCCGACCTCCTTTAAATAATTCACGCTTGATTTCTCACTAAATTGAATGCTTAGATATTATACTGGTACATACAACACACACACATGTAGGTGGACCATTAAGAATGAACCATCCTCATCTGTCTGTATGTACACTGTTAACATTCCCCCATATACAGCTAAAGCACACTATTGATGTCCTTTGCTAACTGCTAAAGCATGAAACCCACCAGCTATTTCTTTAGTTTTACTAGCCTCCTTCACCGGCCTTTGAAAGAAGGCCTGCTATCGACTGCTTGCGCATGCGCCAAATTATTGGATTTTTCCCCCCCGTAAATATTCCTATAATACTGGATACATCAAAGAAAATATCCTAAAAGTCATACACAGAGCTATATAGCTAGCTAGCTAGCTAGCTAGAGACAGAGCTGTGTAGGTTTGTTGTACTGCTATTTTCTTCTGATAGAATCAGTAGCAGTAGTATAATAGACTTTCACCAAAGTTAGTGTTAAATGGGCGTGGCCTGTCCATATAGGCTCTTATCAGCCGTCACTCCTTTCAGATGATCGTCATCCACACTGTTGCAGGCTGTGAGTCTTTTGTTAACATAGCAGGCTAAGGGTAGCTATCAGAGAATGCTATCCGATGGGCTAGAAACCTTCAATCGAACTTTCTATCTACTTCCTTCAATCCACTTCCTTTGGTTGTGATGTCATAGTTTTACTGAGCATAAACGATGTTATCCAAAGCCCCCAGATACCGGGGGGATATTAGCGCATGCGCAAGCAGTCGATACCAGGCCCACTTCCCTAGTGGGAAGTGCGGCCTGGGATTGAGGCTATAGTTTTACATGCATACATACACTTGGAATATCAAGAGGTACGTACAGTGAACCCAGTGAACCCGGTATGATGATAATACAGGATGTTAGGGTGTTTATTCTGCAAAGGGATTATTGTCAAGTTGCACAAACAAATCTGTACCCCTACACAAACCCACTCTGTGTGACAGTTCTGGCAGACATGACGGTGTTGTCAAGTATAACTACAAAGCTATAGCTACTAGTAAGTAAACTACACAACTCTATCCCAAAAGAGGCCATCACAAACACACTGTGATGTGTAGACACACACACTGTCAGTGATACCTTTTAAGCCAACAGACACACAGTATTATTTGATTTTTGTGCCATCAAACCCACATCACTATGACTACAGGACATGCTCTAGTGACCTCAGCCTGAGCTTCCTGGGATGCAGGTGCCAGAACACAAACACAGAGGAAAGTTGCTAGTCCCACTCCCTCTAGTATGGTTTCCAACCAATGCTCTCTGTTGGCAGACTGAAGCTATACGATCTATCACAGCTGCAAAGAAGAGGCCCAGTCATGCTGCTACATTGCATGAAATCACTTCACTTTTGAAATGCAAAAGTTCTAATGAACGAAACACCTAAAAAAATGTATTTTTACTGAGCAATGAATAAGCTATGACACATTAATACAGCAGGATCAGTGTCTCACTTCTACAATACTCATACAAACATTAAACAAAAGTCTATCGCAAATCACTATTGAAAAAGATAATGCCCCTAACACATAATTATTATAATATCTTTATTGCCAGCCATAGTATCTCCCAATTAAAAGAAAGACGATGTGTAATTCTACACAATTATCTGTTACAAATTAAGACACTACAACCATAAATAAAATGTCCCTGCATATATCTACCAATTAAAGAGACCACCTCCCTATTGAGGTCACATGTAACAGCCTATTCAATTACCCACTGGCATACATGGCTCTGTACTGTACCATTCCCATAGGGAGACAGTACATGAACTCGTTAGTGTTTCCTGGTGGGGCCATTATCGCTAGTTGATGTACGAACCTTTGGTACTTTAGAGGGTGAAGACACGTCACCATTGACCTTCTCTTCCGAATGATGCTTACCGACCTGTGTGTGTGTGTGTGTGTGTGGAGTGTGGGGGTGAGGTATGAGTGGGCGTGTACAGGTTTAACAGACCACTCTCGTGAGTTTAATTGCTTGGCATTTAATGCATGAAGACTATAATTGACAAACACAAGACTAGCTAGCCACAATACATACAGTATTAAAGTACAAATGCCCAGACTAGACTGTGCACAAGCAATTTTCTAGAACTAGAACTAATTAGCCTAAAAACTAATTGTGGTCAAATTGTGGCTACAAAGACATGTAATAAACTTGTAAATGCAACAAGCTAGTAGCTAGCTACACCATTCTTTACACAACAACTTGTACCTAACTACCTACTATATCATGAAGTTTTCTCCTTACCTGCGACATTCTGAGCTAGGATAAGATGAGGTCCATAGATTAGGGACAGTTTTCTTGCAGTATTTATAGAGCCTAGTAGGCCTCAGTTTATAGCAACAGCAATAGACTAAACACAAAATAGCTTGTCAATGGGAGGTCCTGGTCCACTCTCAGCGGGTACAGCGTACGTACAGCTTGAGCTAGCTAGCTAGCTAGAAGGGCTTGTTTTTCTTTAGCAGAGTACTTAGTACCAGAGGCCGGCTACTAGACTTAGAAGGAGGAGTAATAATTAACTCACGAGATAGTCTAGTCCATGTGTGGAAACTGAAGGGTGGAGCAAGACATTCTTCAAGAATTAGAATTCAAAATCATCATGGCTGCTGTCAACAAACGAGTGGTGTACGTGGGGGGTATTGCTGATGAAGTGGATGAGAAAATACTTCAGGTAAGCATTTAATATCCATTTATTAGAAGTTGTTATGTGTGTCTTCTTTCTCTCCACTCCCAGGCTGCATTTATTCCATTCGGGGACATCCTCGATATTTCCATACCCCTCGACTTCTCCTCTCAGAAGCATCGTGGTTTTGCATTCGTAGAGTTTGAGTTGGTTGAAGATGCCGCGGCTGCCATCGACAACATGAACGAGTCGGAGCTGTTTGGGCGAACTGTTCGAGTGGGTGTTGCCCGTCCGAAGCTGCTCAAAGAGGGGAGTTCCCGTCCTGTCTGGTCAGAGGACACTTGGATCAAAGACAATGTCGGCAAAACACTCGAGGAAGGAGGAGACAATAACGACAAGAAGAGAAGTGCTGACGAGGCAGCTATTGAAGGTGACGAAAGTGGACCTCCTGCAAAGAGAAAGCCCAACCCTCGTGTGTACATGGACATTCGTATGGGTTCACAAGACGCTGGAAGAATTGTCATGGAACTTTTCGCTGATATTGTCCCTAAAACTGCCGAGAATTTTCGCTGTTTATGCACTGGAGAGAAAGGATTCGGCTATAAGGGAAGCCCATTCCATCGCATTATACCTCAGTTTATGGTGCAGGGCGGAGATTTCACACGGCAAAACGGAACTGGCGGGAAATCAATATACGGCCTCAAATTTAGTGACGAGAATTTCTCCCTCAAACACACTGGAGCTGGACTGTTATCCATGGCTAATTCTGGACCGAATACAAATGGATCGCAATTTTTCATTTGCCTGGCAAAGACGGAATGGTTGGACAACAAGCATGTCGTATTTGGTCATGTGACTGAAGGGATGAGCACTGTCCGAGATTTGGAGAAAGTTGGGACTCAGTCGGGCAAGACAAGTAGACCTTGCGTAGTAGCTAACTGTGGGGAATTATAGTCACATACTGTGTATATAGTTTCTCGATCTCCTACATAACATATACTAGAATAATTACTGTGTACAATGTACTCTTGCTGTTTTCTTGTTCATACGCTGCATGTGCATTATTTCTGCTTATAATGAAACTCTCATAATTATTGAAAAATATATAATTATACATGTTTTTTGTAATAATCATTTCTACTCTACAAAATACATTTCAGAAAGTTTATCTGTATAATTATTCTGAGTAGGTAAGAAACTATTGAGCGTCTTGGCCTTCCCTTTCACACATACTTTAACTTGAGGCATAGGCTTCATACATATTCGGCTACTTTCATCAGTATTCTCAGTATTCTTGCTCTGAATGGTCTTTCCAGTGACTGATTTTTGATGCTGTCTTTGTCGTCTCCGCCGTGATCTTAGAGCACATATTGAGTTCTCCTCTGTCAATATAATATCACTGTCGGGAGCACTACTCACTTCATTTGACCCTTGACTCCATTTTCTCAGGCTAACCATTTTATGTCTGTATGATACCTCATCGATGCATTTGTGCATCAAGTTTCGATCATGAGGTTGTCTCGGTATGGGAAAAGTTAGGAGATCGTTCGTAACAGTTCGACACAGATTTTGTGGTCCTGAATTCATTCGAGAAGAAATGGAATGCAATAGACTTAGAGGCTCGTTTTGAAATGGGAATTGAAATTTTGCTTTTAAACGTTGATTGACAACTGCTGGTGAGGTCAATACAATATCTGAGTTTTTAGCTTTCTGCTTAGAATTGTCCGCACTAATTTCTCGATCTTTGTCTGGTGAATTCTGGTGCATATTTAGCAAAGTCGCTGCGGGGCGAACCTCAAGGTCAGGTAAGTTTGTCTTTGAAGATGGAATCGATTTCACACTGTCTTGTTTGAACGGTTTATATACTACTGGTGGTCTGGTGCTTCTCACTTCACTGGGTGGCGTACCGGAGGAGGGTGTGTGGTTTGCTTCTTCAACCGGGAACTGCTTGAAAGAGTTGGAGTGAACAAACAAAGATTGCAGTGGATTGACAAAATCAGACTGTGAGGTAAACGAAGATCTCATCAATTTTCCCTGTAATAGTTTTTGTTCTCTTACCAGAAGTGATTCAGGAGTTGAAGTAGAATTGATTACTTCTACTGTTTGTGTTGTTGTATGGCTGCTGCTGTTGCTTTGATCTTCCTTGTTGAGCTTCACCAATGCTATTGGGCGACCACTTTGTGATCGTGCATTTGTAATGGTTGATACGTCTTTACTAGTGGAAATAGTCGCCGAGCCTGATTTTTGAGTTCTTAATTTTTGGGGTGAAAACGCTCTATTTTGGAATCCTCTCGAAGCTCCCTTGAACATAATGACATCACTGTCATAGGAACGAACAGAGTGATATGCTTTCACACTTGACTGGCGGAACTGACTAGCTCGACTGACAGCATTGCTTCGCATCCGGTCACTGTCCTGCTCCTCAAAATCTGCATGTCCCCTGTCCTCAATCACTGTCGTATTAGGGTCTCGTGTGCTTGCCGTCTGTGCTCGTCCGTAGAGAGCTGGATAAAATGGCTCCATGTACACGTTATTTATCCCTCTGTAAACTATCATACGGCTTTTTGTTGGGATACTTTTAGTGGGAATGTTGCTGGAACCATCAGTACGGGTCCTATGGTTAACGGGGGAAAAGTGAAAATGATAATATGAGCTGTCTAATGGTGTAAATTTAAGAATTGCATTGAAGTGTGAAAAGCTGATTCTTAATTTCTTACACTGTTATCTCTTTAGATGTACACATTGAGCACTGTCTATCAGAGATAGTGCGATTCCTCACTGCTTCATTGCCACAATCTGTTGTATTTTTAGTGCTTCTGTAGCTGACAATGTAGTTATCTGCCAGAGATTCGTGTTTGAATTGATATGCATCAATACTTCGTCTTCGTTTGTTATTTGATTTATCTCTAGATCTATGCCTCAAGGAAGACTGTTGTTTCGATACTGTCTTTTGATAAAGGCGCTGTGCATGCTCATTCAGAAAAAGAGAAGATATAAAATGTTCATATTCGCAAACTTGTACACTTGCATTGGCTGCTTGCCATGCTCCAATTTCTGCTTTCTTGCCTCCATTGATGCAAGTACATAATAGAGAGGCATTGTGAGCTCCGATCAGTTTTATGCTAGACTCAAGTGAACTGTGTAAAGACGTTCCTTTCTTCATCATAAGACATTTTCTTGGCTTTTTGCGATATGTGTAATGCGCATGCGCTGAGGTTGACACAAATCGAAACGATCTTTACCATAACAGTAAACTCTAGCAAAGCTGCTTTTCTTTCTTAATTACTATGGGGAAGAAAAGAACAAGAGACGACAGTAAGTGTGTTCATTTAAGCGATGAAGATGTACTGTTAATCACTAAAATTTCTCAAGGCTCGTCGGAACGTGGCAACTCCAAAAAGAAACATAAGAAGAATAAGCACAAGAGCAAGCACCACAAAGAAATGAAGCCTCCAATCACTCTCAAGATAAAGCTGGGTGACAAGTACATGAGTACCACAGGGTAAGCGGTACTATAAATAGACAGATTCTGTGTTTATAGGTAAATGCTAGTGATGGATATTTATTTACTGTTTGTTGTCAACGATCTTTACCAAATCTCATTAGGAAAGCTTATTTACGACTTGTTAGTTACCGATCTTTACCGTATATAATTTAGGGCGCCTTGTGTTTACTGTTTGTTAGTTAGTGATCTTTACCCAATTTCATTAGTGATGGATCCTTCCTCGATGATGTGAGCAGTGTTGCTGAGAGTGAGCCCCTGTCATTAGCAGATCAATCAGTGGGCGTGTTCGAGGATGGGGAGGGCAGTGACATCTCCGTCGGAAAAGACGAATGTGAGTCTAAATTTTGTGTAAATTGCATACACAATACATAATACATACTTAATAATAATATGTGACAGGCTCTGGGAAAACAGACCAATTGGAGCAGATATTGGTATTGAGCAATAGCCAGATTTATAGACTACAGTGTATAATCTCATAACTTTTTTTCTTGGCTTATAGTTATCTACAGTCTTTCTACTACCTCTCTGCAAAATCTGATGCTCTGAATCCAACTCTTTCCACCAAAGCGCTTTGTCTAAGCAGCCACCATTACCTTACTTTCCCCAATTTAGCAATCTTTGAGTGGGCGTTTCTCAATACTGCTGTTTTACAACTTCGAGTTTCCAACGCGCATAACTCAGGCATGGAACGAGGTATGTGCAAACTAAGCACATCAATGCGTAGGCAATTCTTTGCTCTATCATCTGGTATATAGATCGCAAAAATTATAGCTTGCGCCAATTGGTCTGTTTTCCCAGAGCCTGTCACATATTGTCTGAGAAGAGCTTTACACAGAGTAAGGTTCAAAACCTTAAAAACCAAAAGAGACAGATTACATTACAAAAGACATTACAAAAGACACAAAAATACATTAATTTATTTATATAGGTAATAAGTTTGTTATGACCTGAGAGAGTCCGTGATGCCACTGCGGCAGCCATAAAAAAATTACGTGCGTCATACTAACATAATTATATTTTTATACTTTGAACATGGTGGTTTCCTTTAAATCTGAATTTAGACGGTTCGATTTCAGTGACTTACACACATTTTGAGTAGCTCTTTGTAATACGCAAAATTTTAGGCTATGTCAAATTTTAAGCAGCTGTCAGCCTCTACCCTCCCCCCCCACACGCACACACACACACACACACACACACACACACACACACACACACACACACACACACACACAGATGAGGAAGTTGGCACTAGCGGGGTGGTAGGTGATGATGATGAGGAGGCGTGGCTAGAAGCTCTTGAGTCAGGAGGCGTGGACGAGAGAGGCTACCTCCCGGCAAAGAAAGCCTCTACCCTGACAGCTAGACAGGTGTGGAGTGATTGCATGTTCTGGAAGTCAGTACAACCGTCTGAACTAATATGTATACAGTGAAGCCTGTGTATTGTGGCTACCCTCTATAATACAGCCAGGTATCAAAGTCTCTAATATCAAATTAAGCACTCCCATTCTCCTCTGACGTCTCCACAAATGGGGGGCGAGGCGATTATCCGTGTGCATTAGCACACACCCATCATCAGTCGAAACCGATTCGATTCTAAGCAGTGAAAGTGCAGAGACCCGGCCACTATCAGTGGACGTGTCATCTCTCAAACAGAGCTGAGCAAAAAAATATGCAACTTGAAAACTAAATTAAGTCGCTGCTAAACACTCTTATAAGCAAAAGCATCCCCCCCCCACCCACACACACTTTCTTATAGCTCCCCCACACACACACCCACACCCACACACACACACACACTCACAGAGGGCACTACTGGGTGGAGAGGACAGTGAAGCTCTCATGGAACTACCACTCACTAAAAAAGGGACAGTTACGGAGGAAGACGTGCTCAAAAAGATGGAGAAGAATCAAAAGAGGCGCGTAGCTGCACTGAAACGAAAAGAGAAGAGAAAAGTAAGAAACTGTCTTGGTTGTAATGTGATCAATATTATTGCCGAGTACTGTAGTCCCAGATTTCTACATGTCATGTGATAGACCTCTACTTAAGCTACATGTCATGTGATAGACCTCTACTTAAGCTACAGACTTTATGTTTTAGTTTTGATCCAAACTAAAGTCGCCGAAACATTTGCTTCTATTTTCAGTATTTTAAACTTGACCCTTTTGCACAGTCCGAGACAGTTAGAAAGCTGATTGAGAAAACCACCAAGAAGAAGGATGAAGACAAGGTATGTGCATGTACACAAACAGAGTAGGCTGTTATACCATTCTACTAGATTCTGTGATACTTGAAATTGCATGTACAAGTTGATATTATGAGATAATGTTTGTGTAGCCAGGAAAACCTCTTTAGAAGCCAAGATAACTCAGCATCACTCTTATGCCATCTTGTTTTATGTCCTTGTCCATGTTGTATGTTTTTAAAGAGGTATCATGTAAATTGTGGTGGCCAGTATTAATTAATTATTACAAAACTCCACTCTGTCATTATTATTGATCCTAGAGCAGCTGTAGTGGTCTACACACACACACACACACACACCCACCCACCCCCACCCCCACCCCCACCCCCACTCTGTCATTATTATTTGATTCACCTTACTACAGCCAAAACTTGTCAGGGCAGCATTTCCCCACATCCGCTACATAACCAGTACACGGCCATTACAACTAACCACAGCAGGCTCAAAGGAAGACGTACATTCTCTTCCTTTGTTGCCTCCTCTACACTCTCTTCTTTCGTTGCCTCCTGGTATGGACTATCCCATAACACGACAGGCGTCTGCCAGGTGAGAGCACATGCGGTGGTGATTAGCATTTTAGGGCTTGTGTGTTTCATCCTTTAATTAAGATACATACTTGAAGCCTTGGAATTTCAGTAACTTTATATTCATTTTTATAATAACTGCATGACTGCAATTACAGACTACCGTATTACTGAAGTATGCTCTGTAACTTTAGTTTTGGTGATCCAAATTCAACAATTTTATGATTTTCTGAAAGCTTAGAAGTAGCTCGTTCACACACACACGCACGCACGCACGCACGCACGCACGCACACACACACACACACACACACACACACACACACACACACACACATAGGCCCCCTCCCCTCACCCTGTGCTCTGTTGAGGGTTGCAACCAAGTCAAGAAGTACTCCGACTCATGCACAAGCCTGCCCCTGTGTAGCTTGCAATGTTATCAGAAACTAAGAGCTACAGACAGTCACTCAATACCTGTTACATCATGATTTATAATCTTGTGCTGTACGTGACATAGTCATAATTCCATTGTTCCATGATTGTCACCACCAACGTTGGTTGCTACGTACATACCTGTTACATCATGATTTATAATCAATGTTTTTGTCATTCCATTGTTCCATGATTGTCACCACCAACGTTGGTTGCTACGTGCATGTTGATATAATTACCTTTGCCAAAGTGATCAAAGCATTCTAATTAAGTTCCGTATTTTTTTTATTGACATCCAAAACTTCATGATAAATGCGATAAAGCCGGAATGATGAGAATGTACTGAAAATGATTTAACGGTTAAGAGTCAGTTTTGTCCAGTTCTTTGGTGAGTGAGTTGACTTGATTGTCCACCTCCCTGTGTGCCAGGTGGAGGGCATGCTCCCGTATACACCAAACCTGCAGAAAATAATTATTAAAAGTTAAGCATTATTATGTGGAGTATAATTTATCAGTGTGCTCATCAAAACATAATAATTACATATTTACACAGTCCATCCGTGCGTGGTGACATTTAAAGTGTTGATGTGGACTTGCTGCCTAAGTGATCCCAAGCATTGGCAGCGCTAATTTGCCACTTTTTGCATAATATATTATTAGAAATTAAGGAAGCAAGTGTTTGTGTGACATAACTTGATTATAGCATTGCAGAGTTGATCTGATTAAACACAGTACATAGTAGAGTACACTAGTACACTCAGGAAGTCAGTATCCAGCCAGGGAAAATTGTTTATTCTGGGAACCACAAAAAATTAACAACCCCTTTCCTTGGAAATCGCCCCAAAGTTCACATAATAATTTTTATTATTAAGTTGATTAAGGGGTGGCGGGCGAATTCTCAGACTTGAAGAGAAGCCATTGAGGGACTTCAAAGATATCAATGAATGTTTACCACTGGCCCAAAACAGATTGTGGTATATATACTAAAGTATGTGTGGGGTCAAAAATTAGTATCCCATTTCACAGAAAAAGTACCGTGATGAGGAACAACAAAACCACCTGCAGCTGTTACATGACCCCCCCCCTCCCTCCCGGGTACTTGCCTCTACAGCCATACAGAGTAGCCGACCAGCTCCCAGTGCCACGACAGGTAGTACCAGTAGAGGATGCAGCGTCTGGAATATTTGGGGGAACAGCTCCGGGTGTAATTGGACGTGGTTGTAGAAATAGAGGTATGGAGGGAGACCGTGGAGACCACTGATTGTAATCAATCCCATCACCGAGTAGAACCCTGTATTATGTGAGGTGTGTCAGGTGCAGGTATTGTAAAGATATAACTTAGCTAATAGCGCCTATAGATATAGCTACCGAAAACCAAAACGGTACACAGCCAGTGCAGTCAACTAACACGGTACCAAAATTTTACCTAGCTTCACAAGGTACCAAATTAGCAACTAAAGTTCTATCAACAATGCATGGCTTTTGAAAAAGTGCACTTAGTCTAAAAGCATCGTTTTTTTCTTTACTATCTCCAGCACACAAGTGGAACTGATCAGCGTTACGTACACCATCCCTGCTAATAGCCCCAGGCCTGGCAGCACAACACACACAAGCTACCAAACCTATAAGACACATAATTCACACACCGTTCTCCATGACTGACTTGACCCACCAGGGGGCACTGCCGAAACTGTTCTTCCACGCGTGACCCGATGTATGCGTGCACACAAACACACTCCACTCAACGCATAACACAAAAACACCCCACTGCAGAGAAAAACACGTTGAGCTTGCATACCAATTTCAGTGAGGTAAACTTTTTTCTAAGAAGTTCAAGGCAGGGCGGACCTATCATATGTTAACTGTGTCCACACATCTACAGTGTAGCTACAAGGAAAACTTCAACCTCTTTACCACAGACAAACTCATCATGGTACCAGCTTTCAGGCATAATTGCAAAACAGTTGGTGGTCAGCACTGGGATGTATACGCTGGTTGCCAGGCAGGAATTGTAATTATTCAGCCTCAGGGTACATCTCTATCCCATTCACAATGAACCACACTGCTCTTGTGTCAATATCTCTGTGGGATTGGCTAGACCAGTTAGTTATCAGTGTCACTACACTTTACAACTCTGACACCTCATCAGGAGTAAAGTAGTCAGGCCACAGGGACACACACATTGACACAACACCTTGGAAACCACTAAGTAGGTATTAGATTTGACTCTTGTGAGGTGTATAAGATGTTGCCCACACACACCCCACACCACACCCACACACGTCCACACCCACGTACACACAAACACTAGATTCACTCGTAGTCTGGCCCAGATGATGGATTTTCCTATGTTGTCTATACACACACACACACCCACACCACACATACACACTAGAGTCACTCACGGAGTATGGTAGTCTGGCCCAGATGATGGATCTTCCTATGTTGTCTATCAGCACATCCAGCTGGAAATAAAACAAGACACAATCCTTGTGCAAACTTAGCAACCAGCATGCTAAACCCATATTAAGTCTACACATCAACTACTAACATAGTGCAGCTATACCAACTTCCTAAGGGAATTAAGTCCAAGTTAGAGTACAAAGATCTGGTTTGTGGGGCACCATGCATGGAGTAGTGTTGTGGGGCCTAATGTTATCAGCTGAATCAGAGGGGGACAAGGTAGGGCTGTTGGTGCATGACCAGGGGATTCCCCCCCCCCCCACACACACACGCACTAGGTAACGAAGTGTGTGTGTGTTATCAGCTGAATCAGAGGGGGACAAGGTAGGGCTGTTGGTGCATGACTAGGGGATTCCCCCCCCCCCACACACACGCACACTAAGTGACGAAGTGTGTGCTGTGTTTAAAGCAATTTTAACTCACCCAAGCTCCAAATTCCGATGTCTGTTTCAGTCGCCTGGCAACTATTCCATCCACACCTAATAAAATCAATTAATTGATGGCAATTGATTATTTAATTCCATAAATAAATACTATTACGCTTTTTTGAGACTAGTGTAGAATGAATACAATCTGGAAACTCTAAATCAAGATGTCGTTAAACTCACAATCGAGGAGGGCAGATACAATATAGAGTGGAAGAAATACCACAATCTTGTCGAAAAAAATCCAAGCAACAAGCAGCAAAATAAGCCGTAAATAACCTGTATAGGATATGTACAGTATGTACAATTAGTAAAAATACTGAATTTACAACAGAAGTGAAAATGCTACCAACACTCTTGGCAAGAACTAGCTTCTTTAACTAGAGGTCCTAAAAGCTAGTGCCTACCTATTAGGTTTGGAATATAGCAGAATACAGACGCCATTTGGACCCTACTGCCTCGAGTATGGAGCCTTCTTTGGTTTCCTAGAGATCCTACAGCCGGCCACCTCCCTGGAAGTTGTGTCTTTTTGCTTTGCTTACTTCCTGCAGGCGTCTAGTCGAGGGGGGCGGGGCTGCTGGCTCTCTGCAAAATGGATGTTTCTGCTCTAGCACCATGAGCTCTGTCAGTGTGACATGATGTTACTGTACACCCTAGCCCTGTAAGTCATTGGCCTTGTATGTGTACACAAGAAAACTGTTGTTTAGGTTGTGATAATAATGGCTAGCTGTGTCCTCTACTGTATATGATATGTATGTACGTTAGTACACATAATAAATCGTGATTATGCTCTCTTGAATTTTATTGAGGAGGTAGTTTTCACACTAAATATGCCAACCACTTTATCGATGTACAATTATACAGCAATAAATAGGCCACCCTCATAAAAAAAACATAATAGTCACTCATGACATTGTGTATATCCTTGTTTAGTTGCTCATAAATACCACATCAGAGAAAGAGGGCCCGGTCCGTTTTACTCCTAAATTGTAGAAGTTAAAGTTGCAAGCCTTATATGATTTTTAATAGTAGCGTGTGCCAGTACAGTGGGATTGAGGTGTACACTGACACACTCAAGAATGGCCACAGCAAATTAACTGTGTTTCCCCTAACACAGGTTGAGGTAGTAACCACTTGTTGCCTTTGTAAATTTCCTAGAAGCTGTGGTGGTTTTGAGTTGGTATAGATAAGGAAATGTGTCAACCAAATTGCAGAGGAAAATGCTGCGGTGCATCACCTCAATGGAATCTAGGTGGTTGATGGTACTAGCTAATCAAGCCAGAGAAAAGTATTTAGGACACAAAGCCTGTGAAATAGTGTGAGGAAAGGAAAGCCGCAGGAAACGTTAGCAGGAATTAGTATTATTAGGTTTCCCTGATCATACATTAATTATATATTAATTTATTCTATTCCTCCCAGAAATTCTCTGACAACTGTGATGACTGTTTAGATATATTGAAACAGCACAACTTATGTCTCAATATCAAAATTAATGGCCTGCTGGAGCTCTTCCTACTTCCGTTTCCTTCATCCAACGTTAGTACGTAGTTTTAGTATCTGTCGATTGCGTATATGCCATCTGCTAGTTTCACATCTGCAGATCTGTGTACTCATAATAGCAGTCTGGTCAAGTGCATTTTGTGAAGCCTTAATTGATATCAAATAATCAGCCTATTATGTAATTAGGTGCTAGAGATGAAAGCATATTATTTGTAGCCGGGATAGTGGGGTGACCCAGGCATTTAGAAAATGGGCAACCCAGGTATTTAAGTACCGTTTTTCCACTTAGTGAAGCCTCACTTGGTTGTCACCTGTTGGGAAGTATTGGAAGGAAACCAGTCAAATCAATGGGACTAAGTGGGGGTGATATCACTGGCATGACTTATTATTGTAACACCTGTACAAAATGATATACCTGTGTCTATGTACCTGTACGACGTACGCGTGTAGTTATGTAATTATTGGCCAGAAGATTTTGATAAGGACATGAAAAGTAGGAAGAGGAAAAGTTACCCCCCCGTACATGAACCCTTACTGGGACACACACACCTCTAGCTGTTGTGTATGACCTGGCAGACATGTACAGCTTTATAAGGTATACCTTGCTTTGTTTACAAACAAGTTGCCACTAACGTTTGCATGAGGAAGATACTAATAGAGGGTGGCATGCATGCTTCCTCCCCGGTCACAGCTTGTTTATACACAAACGTTGCAGCTAGGGACTTAACTGCAGTCCCTAGTCTAGCATTACTATTGATTAAAAACTACAGATCCATCTGCCATTATGAGCGTGTACACTGAGGGGTTGGCTGTAAAGAGAAACCTCGACGCATAAGACCGAGCAAGGAACACGAGGAACGTGACCAGCTTTACCAGAGAGCTACTCACTGCCAAACTTTCTCGAGTTGACACAGCAACTTTCCAAGCACAGGAAAATGCTAGATGAAACTGTAAGGCTCTGAATTACTCTGAATTCTAATTTGTAAAAGCATTGCAGTGTGCTGTATGTATGTAACTCTATATTTGTCATCAGATAATCACATGTAACCACGTACCCTCACCCCCAGATTCTGATCTATTATTTGCAGCTTCTCGGTATGCCTAGAGATGCCAGCATTTGCATTTCTAGGCCTGCTTGATTAACCAACTTTTCATGAAATATTTGCATAATTAAATTATTTACCACCAAATGGATGTACCTTGTCTCACTAATTTGCTAACACCTACTACTTAACACATGTGCATCATGCCATACGTGTGCACTGTGCGAGAATGCCACAAACGATATTATGGTATACAGAATGTGGTGGCGCATTAAACAGGCGCTGTGCTGCCACCTGCTGTAAACCTGGTAGAACTTGCCCTCAACAAACTATCGACAACTACAGTGTACAGAAAAACAAACCCTCTATACAGAAAGACAACAAGCTGTCTTACATAGAAAAACAAGAACCATATGGGGCCAAGGTGGCTCTGATAACTTTCACAATCCAATATCGATTCTGATCAAACAAATAAGACACATGTTAAGAACATCGGTAGCTGTGATACAGAAGCATAGTTTCAATGAAGTTGTGTCCGATTATTTGTAGATCAAAATACAATTATTAGAAAATTATTTGCCACATCTGATGGTTGCCATTGATAAGACCCAGTCAGCCACCCACTTATTATAATACTGATGCGTGCGATATCACTTTAGATAGCTAATTCTACCGACAGAATGCAACAACACTTTAAATTAAATATTTCACATAAATTGTAATATAATTATCGTACACTTTTAACATTGTGGTTAATTTCCTAGCCCAGCACCTGTAAAACCGTCCCATTTGGAATCCAAAAACAAGAAACAATATGAGGAACAGACAAGGAAGATGAAAACCATAGCTTACTAACTATGCTTTAATTTTCATATCTGTCCACCAACAGCTGCAAACAAGAGGTACGTATAGTTATATTCAACATATTTGTATACATTATTTTTTTTATGAAATACTGTCTATAGCAGCTGAGCGTTTAAGTTTAAGAAACGCAATGTACTGCCGAATAGTATTATTGAGACATTTATTGAGACATAATCATAAACATAGTTCAGTTTTTTGTGCGATAGTGAAACCTAGTTGTACGTTTTTAGGCTTCCTACAATCATCACTCAATCAGTATGGCTAGCCGCAGAAGGTGATAGCTAATCTTGTATGGGGCTTGGACACAGTCCAGTGGAAGCTAGCAGACCACATGATGGACTGACACTCTAGGTCATCTCTGTGCTGTGGCCAAGGGTGCATATTAGTAACCTGTTTTCTGGTTTGCATTGTGAATGATATGATTATGGCGCCAGCCGGTGTATTGATTGTTCTATACTCGATTATGCATGAGGCCATGAAATGAGATCACAAAGAAACACATTGCCATGGGAGAAATGACTGCATCCACTTAAAGCTGTACAAGTGCTGTCACGGTCTAACTGTCACGTATATTTGGTCTTGCACCTCTAGATCATGGGTGTTCTAATACTTCAAGAGAGACTGGAATATGTTAGACAGCTTTTAATTGCAACAATTGGCTATAGTTTGGGCTAGAGGTATCAGAAAAAGGGTACAGTACGTAGCGCTTGATTTTCGTGTTTTTGAGGGTTAACAATCCTCAAGGTCGCCTACGAAATACTTAGCTAACGGAAGACACAACGTCATTGACCAAATAACGTGAAATTTAAATGCCCTGAAGCGCTATACGGTAACTGGCATGTGGCACTAAGAGTTTGCAACATTGTTGATCGCGTTGTTTTCAGTGTGTTCGTTCTTCCTATCTATTATTGCAAGAGATGAATAACTTGCACACTTAGCTAGTAATAGTAGCATAGAAGTTGACAGCAAATTTATTTAAGACTTACTGCCAATTTATTAGGCAGCCTTTACTTTGATGATCCGCCCATTCTAACTGTGAGGGCACTGCAAATACTTTCAGGTCCCAGCTGTTATGTAATTATCGCTGATCAAGGGTTCAATTTTTTAATGTGCAGGTGTCAGTCTAGAAGAGTCTAAGAGGTAAACAGATGTGTGTCCCAAATCAGCAGATGATAGAGGTTAATGGGGGTGTGAGTACCATTTAGTATTGTATTTCTTGCAGACAAAGCAATTTACACCTCTAGTAGTGTGAGGATGTCTTGTTTATGCTATCAGCTGGTTTAGTAGGGATTGATTCCCCCATGTTATCAATCAGTGTAATGGTATTCATTGCTGTTAGTACGTCATCTGCAAATTGAGTGACGTAGATCTTTGTTTACATAGACAGATAAATTAGCTTGAGGCAATTAATGTCATGAATAACATTAGCGAGTAGCAAGTGTAAAAACAGCACTTTTCTTTCTTTTGTTTAGTTTCAACAGAGTTGAGAGCTAGCTGGAGCTAGCTCAAGAGCAACTTGATTAAGGTGAGGAGGTGTCATTTATGCTAACTGCAATCTGCAATCTGCAATGTAGCTTGCAATGAGCAAATAATTATAGCTATAGTGAAAAATATATTATGATGCTGTGCACTGCAATAGCTAGTAGCTAGAATTTATAGTAACCATGTATTTGTATTATAGAGATAGCCTGTAGCTACTGCTTGTATATTAAAAGCATGTATGCATGTATGCATGCTACCTTCATGAAAATGGAGATATTACGTACGTAAACCTTGTACTCCGTTCCTGCAACAGAAGCTTGCTTCAGCTACAACAGTGAGCCAGTGTGTGTGTTAGTTCCTGCTAGTCAAGAGTCTCGTGCAGTATCTGGAACAATGAATGCAGTGATTGAAGACACCATTGAAGACGAATCTCAACCTATGGAGGACATCCCAGAATCATCATCGTCGTCTTCTTCAAGTACTTCATCTGATGAATCGATGTCTGACAGCAGCAGTAAAGGAGATGATGTCGTTTCGCTAGAAGAGACTAGTCCGTTACCGTACATCATACAGCAACACCCGGGTATGGAGATGGTCAACACTTTCCACGCCCGTACAAAGAGCAATCATAAGCTTCTCCCTCAGAGAGTGTTTAGTGAGGAAAGAAATGGAAATCGAATCTCAGCAATCCTCGAGACAGCAGATCTGTGGAAACAGTTTAACGATATTGGAACGGAAATGATAGTAACAAGACGTGGAAGGTTTGTAATTTATTTATAGGCCTACAGTTGTGTGTTATAAACGTGTTCATCTTTTATCTGAAGTGTGTTATTCTTAATTAATTGTTCATCTTTCTCGTTTGTGCAGGCGAATGTTTCCACCGCTCAAAATCCAACTCCTAGATCTGGACCCAAAAGCCAGCTACGTTCTACTCATGGACATAGCTCCGTGTGATGAGTATCGATACAAGTTTCACAATTACTCGTGGCAGCAGTGTTTCAAGGAGGACTGCTCAGCCACACGCTACTATGTTCATCCTGACTCTCCAGCCCTGGGGGCTCACTGGTTGAAATCCATCATCAGCTTCTATAAACTGAAATTAACAAACAACCAATTGGACAAACTTGGAAATGTAAGACCTTAATTATGCCTTGATCGAGGCGTAGCCGCACGAGGGTTACAGTAAAGCTGACTGTGTGTGTGTGTGTGTGTATGTCTGTCTGTGTGTCTATTGTAACTGCTCAACGGTTGCAATTCAACGAAAACTAACAGCTTCTATAGGCTTCTTCTAGTTGTAAATTGAACGAATCATGTATGTATTATTGAAATGTTGATTGCCAGTAGTTACTTATTTTTGTAATCTGTCCACTTTAGATAATTGTGAACAGTATGCACAAGTACCAGCCGAGGCTGCATATTGTAGAGGCCAGCTGCACGGATGTGGAACTGCTCAGGCACAAAGAGTTCCAGACTATTATTTTCCCTGACACACAATTCATGACCGTCACCGCCTACCAAAATGATAAAGTGAGTCTAATAATTATCTTGATATTATATGTACTATGTCACTGATACATGCATGCGAGGAAGCAAACTAAGATTAGTACCAAGTTTTTAAAATTGTGTCTCTTCAATTTTTTTTACAGATTACACAGCTCAAGATTAACAACAACCCTTTTGCGAAGGGATTTCGCCATCCATTTGCTCGTGTTCGACCTAGATCAAGATATCACATCAACCAACGGTGAGTTATTTATGTGGTTACTTATAGGAACTCTATTCATCATGTTCATATGTCATGTTGTAGGTCAACCACCCTAGTATTATGGAATGTTAGGATAGACCATAATGTAAGATAATAGTCACACCATGGACCACAGGGAAATATTTATCTTATGTGTCATGATTGTACTCTATACAGGTACGGTTCAACTGGTAGTGAGTCTTCAGTAGAAGAGGGCATCACTACCTCCTTGTCAGTGATTCACTCTGGTCCTCACTTTGTCTCTGGCACCATCAGAAATGAACAAGGTATGTTTGTACAGTGTGTACATGTTCAGTTTTGCCTGGAGGCATTTACTACATACTCCATTGTACAACAAGTAGATAATATCACTGATAATTATGACTTTTCCTTTGTTCTGCTCCTATATTTATATAACACTGCATACCAGAATCATTACAGTATATACTATCGGTTCATTTATTTTGTCTTACCCCTATTCACAGAAGTGGTGAGCTTTCCACTCAAAGTCCTTAAAAAACCAAGACAAAGCGATTCTGACTCCACTGGACAAAGCACGTCATCTCCAACTCTACTCAACCCACACCACAGTCAACCAATTGTCTACAACGTTCCCTCCACCGCTTCACCCATAAGAGTCACTTCATCACCTCCATTCATGCTGAGTCAGCAGAAACCACTCCAGCAACAAATATTCAACACTCTCCCAGCCCCTCCTCCTCCACACTATAGAAAACTCTCTGTTGGCTCGCATGTTAAGAAACAAATCATTCAACCTGATCCAACGTCTGGACAGAATCTCCCCGTTTCAAGTATTTTACCTCCATCCCACTACGTTATAAACCCCATGGCTGCTCCGGTCCATACTATGAATGGAACACCCAAAAACATTTGTTCTCCTCCAGCTGGTATTATGAACGGGCATTGCCAAGCAGTTCCAATGATGATGATAAATGGATCCAAGTATCTCCTTTACGTCCCACCTGGTGGAGGTCCCCCATCACTTGTTCCAATGCCGTCTGCACCACCTCTTCCTAGCCATACTGCTGTGTATACTAGCGCACCTGTTCAACTCATAAATACCGCACCGACTGCAACTTCTCAGCCTGCATTCCAGCTGCCAACAAGATCCAAAATTTCACCGAAATCCACAAAACCTGCACCTCCCCCCCTCTTGTCTATTAGATCCGTTAATTCCCCTACTGTCCCTACAAGTCTCGTCAAGGCAACCCGCTCCCCAACAACTACTGAACACAGTGTCAGTGAAAAACCTGTTATTTATTTGCAATCACCCCCTACAACTTGTCAGAAATTGTTCATTTTGCCCGTCATGTCAAATTCACAACCAAAAAACGGCACAGTATTGATGTCAAGGGATAGAAAAATATCTTCTTCAACTTCTAAGAGCCCGAAGTCAGCAGAGGAGCATCAGGTGCCTTCTTCAATGCCTATTTATCGATTTGGTGATGCTATTCATCCTGTACAGTTCATGAGCTCTCCTCACTTATCCCCCCTGACTCGTTCTAGCTAGTTTTGTGATACCTGATACACACACAGCTAGGAGTGTTTAGTTTTTGTATCATGTCTCTGATTTCAATTTTTTTATTACCCCATCCCTCTTGGTTTGATTTGCCCCTCATTGGTTTTGGTTGATTTGCCCCTGAAGAATTATTGCTAATAAAATTATACGAGCTACGCCCATTTTTAAGTTGCATGTGTGCGCATGCGCTAAATGTATACAAGACTTGTACGGGTGCGCATAGCTACAGGCTGGGCAAAGGAAGGTTGAAAAGATGTCTTGTACTAGTGCCAAAGAGTGTCCCTCTACCTCTACTGTGAGCGTATTTACTGAGTGTTTTGCTTCTCCACCTGAGCCAAGATTCCACGAGTCACAAAGCAGCATAACTGCAGAGCTACTGCAAGACTATCTGGAGCTATTGACCACAAAGAATGAAGCTACTATCAACAGTGCTACACCGGGTGTTACAACACTCTTCAAGGACCAAAACACAGTGCTCTTTCTGTTTGAGTTATGCAGACACCTTGGGTACGTTTATTATAAGTTTAGCTGTTACTGTACTGCTACGTACCTAACTATCCACTAACCTATTATACATGTATCTAGTAAAATTGCGAAAATAACATTTTGCGAGTTTTATTTGAGGTTCAAATGACCACACCCCTACAGTAGAAAGGCCTTTACAATACCGGAAGTAAACAAGGATTCCAAATTTTCGAGGAACTAAAATTTCGAGGTTCTCGAGGCCAATCTCCACGAAAACCGCGAAAATTTAGTTCCTCGAAAATAAAGCGCTTATACGGTATCCATATATATTGCAGATTTACTTGTCGAGCTAACAATTGGTTCATTTCCATCCCTATAGATTAACTCCCGATGTACAGTACAGGGCAGTGGAGCTATTTCATCGGTTCATGATCGGACACATTGAAGAGTTGTACTCACACGTCCAAAGCAGTGCAGAAACAAGCAGCCCTATCACGTGGCGGGACGTGGAAGAGAGACTTAAACACCAAGTCACTTTACGGGCTGTCTCGTGTGTTCAACTCGCCAGCAAACTGAGCTCTCACTACCATCTTGTCACACTCAACCGAGCAAGAGTCTTCCTCTCAAAATGTGGTTTCCGATACGCTGCAACGAGTATCGTACAGTCAGAAGTTAGAGTATTAAAAACGATAAAATTCCGAGTGCATAACCCCACTCCTCTAGAGTTTATCGAAACCCTGCTTGGAGCACTAGATAGTGAAGATGATAGCCTTCCCGTGATGCAACTACATGGTATCTCTTTAAAGCTACTCGATATATTTTATCTCTCAAGAGAATCGATTTTCACAAATTTCGCTAAGCTTATCAAGAGTAGGAACAATACAAGGCCTGAGGAAATTGAGAAACTTATCAGTGTTCTATGTGTGGACTCGATGCTACTAGCTGCAGCAATTATTACATCTGCCAGCCTGGTCATTTACGAGGCGATTGACACACAGTGGTTAATATCTGCACTGTGTGAGGCTGCTGGGGTGGAGTCTCGAGATATCATTGATTATTCACTAGTCTTGATGCAAGAAGTGTTCTCAGGTGATGATTCAGACACTTAAGGAAAACGTCTAAGAACGATATTATGCGTAACTGAACTATTGAACCTTCCTCCCAAGTGTTACACTGTGCGCACTAAGTTATCAAGACAATCTCATTCATCGCATCATCAATAATTGTCAAATACTTCAGATTCAGTATAATACATGTACATGTTGTACGTCTCAGTATTAATTTATTAATTAGCATAATTATAAGATTTCTGAATACAGCGCACGCATGCACTTTGGAGTGGGACTATAATTAGTAGCTATTATTAGGGGGTGGGGCATGCTGACACATATACATTAATGGTATATAGTTTATATAAAAAAAGTTTCAATCACATAAAAAGACACATTATGACAAAATAAAATACCTATACATGTATACAGCTAGTATGTACACCACACAAATCATGTACACACAGTCGAGCAGCGCACTAAATGTTAAGTGGGATTGGCACGATTCAAGTTCATACTGCCACCCGAGTTGTACTCTGATTTCCCAGTCACTGACTGGTAGCCTCTCCCCAACGACTTTATCCTGTCTCCTACACTGAGGGCTTTTCTGAACTCCTTCCTTGTCCACCCGTACACGAGCGCATTGAGGAAGCCTTGTAGTGGAGCCAGAATAGCCTGGGGGGAGGGGAGGGGGAGGGGGGAGGGGGCACTTAGTAGCTATAATTATATACATGTAGCTAGTACATGTATCACTGAAGTTTCTAGGTTTGGTTTTCTAAAAAAAAAAAAAACGTTGGTTTTTTGATTGATCATTACTCATTGTATACAAGCTAGAGTATACAATAGCCTAAATGAACCGGTACTTAACCTTAGTGGCTGAGTACAATACAAGGCACTGGGAAGATGGTCTTACATGGAAGTAGAGGATAACTCTATCCACAGGCTCATCAAGATGGAGCTTCTCATCCTCGTGCCAGATGTCAATGCAAGCCGCAATAACTATGTGGGTAAGATAGGGAGGTGTGGTTATGTGGGTGTGTGTGGGTGGAGGGGTGCGGGTGTGTGTGTGTGTGTAGGGAGGGGTATGAGTGGCTGGCCATGTGTAATGGAGTGTGTACCAACTCACTGGGTAGTCCACAAATAAAAAATATGAGGATAAAGGCTGTAAGACGTGCAATGATTGTCTTAATCTGTTTCTTGTTTCTGCCCTCGTCAACCAACACACTGTTCTCTGGGTAAAGTAAAATAAAGGAATATCAACACAGCAGTACAACATTGAATGATGACAAACCTTGTTGCAGTCTCATAACCTTCCTGGCAAACACAAATGTCAGTATATACAAGGTCTGCAAGGAATACATAAAATTAATCGTGATAGCGTTAAACTGCTACATGTAGTGACTCAACCAGCCCACGCTATTTTTGGAAAATGGGCAATTTGGGTCCGAAATAAATCCCCACATAATTATTGTTAGACTATCAAAAAGCTATTAAGTTTAATTGGACGTTCGCAACACAAGTTATGGACAATCGAAGATAGCTCTGAAAACAGGTCTGATTTAGAAAACACCCACTTCAGCTACACACAGTGTGATGTAGTGTGATACCATCATCTTAGGAAGATGAGCATCTATATACAAGATACCTAGAGCTACTTAAATGGCTACTACATGTACAAGGCTTACATAATTATGTGAATGTATAGACTCACTATTATGAGGGTCGTAGAGACGAGGAAGGTGGAGCCAAGAACAGTCGCGTGGATCTTGGCGTAGCTTTGAAAATGTGACACCTCAAGCTGCAGAATATGGAATACAAATACACTCATACCAAGTATAGGTAATGGTAGTATCGGGTTTCAAATGCGAGGTTGATCGAATGCAAATGACATGATACACTGCACAAGCCTGATAATGATTGCGAATTGCAATCGAAAGAACCTCGCGTTCGAAACCTGGTATATATACAGTACAGGGTTTTGCAGAATCTTTGCAACATCAACAAAAAGCGTTGAGGGTTGAGTGTTCCTTATATGGAACACTTGCACCACTGGTCTTCCATGTAAGGAAGGCTCAACCCTCAATGCTTTTTGTTGATGTTGCAAAGATTCTGCAAAACCCTGTATGTGTAGAATCAACACACACACACGTACACACACATGTATCAGGTACACTGGCAGTAACCTCACCCCATCATCTGGACGTATATTGAAGAAGTCGGGCACACACCAGCAGCCATAGTTGGTACTCTCAATGCCTACAATGCTCTCCATAGCTGGTATCAGGATGAACAGGGGCAGAACCCTGGCCACAGAAACACACAAACATTGAGACAAGTATTGTTTACAAGACAGTGACATGTGTTTGATTGACAACTCTACAAACTATCAATCTACTCCTGGAAAGCATGGGCAAACACGATAATTTAATCAGGAAGAAGCAATTTTACGCATGATTTAATCCTACCATATGATATACGTAGGGCAGACAAAAGGCCACTTTCATCAAAACTTGTTTTGCTTGTTTTGCTTATATAAGAGCCTTGCTTAGAGCTACAAAATACACAATCCTTACCAGCTCAATATGTAGCCAGCAAGAGTGAAGAAGTATCGAAATTTTTTCCGCTTGTCTTTCTCACTCAAAAGCTTCCCTTTGTTGACGTACATCTCTATCACTCTGATCAGAGCATTCTGAGCGTAGATGAGTGTCAGAAAGTAGGTCACCATGGCTGCCATCTACAGAGAAAGAGTAATTTATTTTAAGAAGTCAGTTCATTACATAAAGGAGTTAACCTCTAGATATCTAGTCTACTTATAATTATTAGCAAAGTGTTAGTGGGTGAAAAACAAGCCATAATTATAGATGTACCGTATGACCACTAATTAAGGCGACTCTCCAAAGATGCGACCTGCGAGCTTAGGCAATTTTCTGACCTCTAAAAGTAGCGACAGCTGCGTTGACAATTATTTTTTAGTGTTGCGTCCTAAATGGAGGCAAATGTAGCTACACCCTAGCCTCGGTTCTAGCCCACTGGAAAATAGTGTTTTTAAGCGGCCAGAAATCGAGGTAAGTAAACTAAAGTAGAGCTATCTCCAATTAGATGCGACCCTCTAAATATGCGACACCAGGACTTCAATATAATTTTTCAATCTCCACAAGAAACGACCTCTGGCTTTGTAATTATTTAAAAGTGTCGCCTTAATTAGAGATCTTACAGCAGTACTCAGGCTTACAGCTATTATAAGACTTTCTTACAAGTCCATAACTTACGGAGGTTGATACCCCGAGAACATAGCACATCCCAGTGTGAGGGTCTGATTCGTTCCTAGCCCACCCTCCCTGACCGGGACTCAACCAAACCACACCCCCAATCATCCACAGTATGGACAGGATAAAGTCTGCCACTGAGAGAATGAACAGAGGGTGAACCTGTGTGTGTGTGTGTGAGGTGTGTGGAGTGTGTGAAGTGTGTGTGTGTGGGCGGGGGGTTAAGGGTGAGATGCATACGTATATGGTATAAGGAGTGTTTTAAAGTCACACACTGATGGTGGTGGGAGGGAAAGGGAAGCAAACAATTGATACGGTACATGTAAATAATGCAGAGCTTGTGTGTAAAGAACTCACTTCTGCTTTGTTGAGTTTTCCACTCAACAGGACAGAGAGTATAATCGAGGCTGACCCAAAGACACTGCAAAATTGAAAGTGAAAGTGAAAGTAAGCATTGTACGCACTCTGCACTATAATTATGATGGTTACCTTATAGTGGACGTGATGATTCGAATGATGGCTATCGGCTCAGCCTGTGACAACGTGAGTAAATGATAACAGTAGCTAATGTACAAACTGCTATTGTACATTACCAAAACAGGTACATCTATGAATACAGAACAATCAAAAATGCATGACAGTCATATAATTATACAGGTGTACAAAAACACACAGTTCATTAACAACAACGATTTAGGTAGACTTAAAAACTCCTTTACTGCCGCTTCACAAAACACTGCATAATTATTATTCTGTGCCTTTTGAAATGTACTTACAGGTACAGTGAATAAATGGTGTCAAAAGCACACACACACACACACACACGCATACAACCCTTTTTCACTTCACTTTACTTAAAAGTTAAAGTTAAAAAAGCACTCTAGTTGACACCTGCAGTGTGTAGACTAGTGTACAGAGCCTATAGTGTGGTCCCACTGTGTACACTGTAGCTAGTGTACAGAGCCTATAGTGTAGTCCCACTGTGTACACTGTAGACTAGTGTACAGAGCCTATAGTGTGGTCCCACTGTGTGCACTGTAGACTAGTGTACAGAGCCTATAGTGTGGTCCCACCGTGTGCACTGTAGCTAGTGTACAGAGCCTATAGTGTGGTCCCACTGTGTGCACTGTAGACTAGTGTACAGAGCCTATAGTGTAGTCCCACTGTGTGCACTGTAGACTAGTGTACAGAGCCTATAGTGTGGTCCCACTGTGTGCACTGTAGCTAGTGGTAGGGTTCTGTTTTAGGCTTATATTTCAAGTAAGGTGACAAGGTTTGTACAGTCTAGTCGCACATAATTTATCTAATTTATAACATGCATGCAGCTCTCACATCCACTGTGTCCAAGTTCCACTGTGTGCAGTTACAGGCATTTGTGGTTGTTGTTAGGTTCCCATCTTCCAGTACACTAACAAAACTCCTCTCCAAGAAACTAGAATTGGTTCCAGGACAGAACAGAGATGAATTATTTATAATATCTTCCATGGCTTGCTCCCTCCACTTGCAAAAAGGTTACTTCAATTTCTTGGAGATCAAATACCACCACCACAGATGATCCAATCAATTCCTGAGCTGTAGTGTATTAAGATAGCTAACTAACTGTGGTTTATATACTGTTGTTATGTACATGAAGCTAGCTATGTGCAAAGTCACAAGGTTAGCAAAGGTCAAGGTCCAATTGACTAGGTACAAGGTTCAAAGTCCAATTAGTTGTCTTGGAGTTCAAAGGTCTTGAACGATTCGACCCCATCATCAGTGGCGGGAAAATGGCGGCTGAAGAAGTGAGACCAAAGTCACAGAACCTACCTTGGGTAGAGAAGTACAGACCCAAACATTTAGACGACCTGATATCACACAAGGAGATAATCACAACCAGTAAGTTACCTGTGGTTGCTCTCAGAGAATCTGGAGTGACATAATTTCCATGTAATTATCATACACACTCACACACTCCACACACACACACCCACACACACACCCACACACACACACACACACACACCCACCCACACACACAACACTACACTCCCCACTACACTCCACACACACACCCCCACACAGTTCAACGTTTCATGACAGAGGATCGTCTTCCTCATCTCTTGTTCTATGGACCTCCCGGCACTGGCAAGACAAGCACAATCCTGGCATGTGCCAAAATGCTCTACAAGCCAAAGGAATTCAATTCTATGGTGCTTGAACTGAACGCTTCTGACGACCGAGGAATCGGAATTGTGCGAGGTCAGATATTGAGTTTTGCTTCTACTCGGACCATTTTCAGATCTGGTTTCAAGATGATAATATTGGATGAAGCTGATGCTATGACAAATGACGCACAGAATGCACTCAGAAGAGGTTGGTTTATTCGTTGATGGCGTTACTTACAGCTAGCTCTCTTTGTGTCAGTGTGTGTATGTGTGAGATTGTCAACTACCGTGATCGTCTAGAGGTTAGGACATTACATTGTGGCCGTAATAACCCAGGTTCGAATCCTGGTCACGGCATTCTTTTAGTATAATTATTATTATTATATCCATGGCCTATTTATTACTTTTAATCAGGCAATTGTAGCTATCTAGCTATGACACAGTATATTTATTATATGTTCATACTTTTTATCATCCATTGTTGCAGTGATTGAGAAATACACAGAAAATGTTCGTTTCTGCCTCATCTGTAACTACCTATCCAAGATCATCCCTGCGTTGCAGTCGCGTTGCACTCGGTTCCGCTTCGGTCCTCTCAGCAGCGAACAGATGATGTTACGACTGGAGTACGTCATTCAACAAGAAGCGTGAGTGAAACGGGGGGATGGTTGTCTAGCCAACGACCTTCTTGCTTTAATGTGGAATGGGCTAGCTACAGTACATGTAATAGTTGTACCATGGATATCAAGTGTGTATTGGATTTGTACTACCGAGAGCAGTTCTATGTAGTCCCCGAGGGAATGCATACATAGAATACATGAATATACACCCTAGCAGGGTACATGGGATTTGTACCCTGGGATGTGTACCCTGGAGTATCCTGAGAGTTTCAATGGATATTCCTTAGTGTCAGAGCACATCATGGTACATGTACACTAAGATGGTTCATTTCTTTGTAGCATTTTCGTAAAGCTGGTAGATTTACATGTACTAGTGATCAGTACATACTGCCTATACATAATCTACTGTTTGGGGTTACTTTCCTGCATCTCCTAGTGCAGTAATATAAACCATGTGTCGACGTATAATATCAAAAAGGCAAATTTGTGTGTGTGTTGAGATCGAGATTGAGGACTGAGTTTGTAAACACCAGTTTATTCATTGCAGTGGATATCAGCCTAGAGAGATGTTTACTAGCTGACGAATTCATTTTCACGTTTATATTAGTACCTACTACTTGCTCAGACTCAAGGTGTCTGCTGATGGGATGGATAGTCTAGTGCGTCTCTCTCAAGGGGACATGAGGAGGTCTCTCAATATCCTCCAGAGCACCTCCATGTCACATGACGAGGTCAACGAGGCCACCGTGTACTCAGTCACGGGGCAACCCCTACCCAACGACATTGCTAAAATCGTAGAGTGGATGTTGAATGAAAATTTCACCACAGCTTATGAAAGTGAGTACAGCATATGGTACTATTTGTATGATGTAAACTAATGTACGTGTGATCTAAAAAACCAAAATTGTTCATTTTTTTCAAAAGTAACAATTTTTGGCAGATGTGCTGAAGCTGAAGACACTGAAAGGTCTTGCCTTAGTTGACATTCTGCAACTTGTGCACACCTATGTACAGAGAAGTGAGTGCTTGGCGCAGTAATTAACCAAACTCTGTATGATATCGTGCCTTTTTCTTGTTCCTCCATATATAGTTGATTTCCCTCCGATTGTGAAGATGACTTTGCTGGAGAAAATGGCAGACCTTGAGTAAGTGAAAACGAAAAAATTTCATTTCTCATAATTATATTTTTTACTACACTTTAATTTTTGCTTTGTGTGCAGGTACAACCTATCGGTGGGTGCAGCAGAGAAGATACAGCTGGGAGGTCTATTAGGGGCGTTTCAGATCACTAGGGACATTGTTACTGAACAAAACACTAGTTAGCCTAGCCATAGAGCTTGTTCTTCGCGCTACTAGTAACGTTTCATTTCTGTTATCTTGCAAATCACTTAATTGTTACTTTGTCCAATGCTAGTACACTCTGCTCTGTTATATACTATAAAATACAGTGCCTATGGTTGCAAATGGGGAGCGTGTTTACATAATGTGGTCAGCTATAAGAATGTGTCTGTACCTCCCACATATTGAAGCTAGCTGCTCATTGGGGAGTTGAAGTCGCAAAGTGTACTACTATAAAGGCTAAGTAATAAAGTTTAGCTATAATTTATAGGAGAGAACGCACTACGTAAGCGCTGGGAAAGATGTCGAGTACTGCAAAAGATAGTGTAACAGCAGAGAGGATAATAGAAGACTATGCCAAGGTACTAGAACATAGTGCAGTGCTAGGTGGTATTTATATGGGGCCGGGGATAGGTAGGTATGTCTGTAGTGTTCATTGGCTATTGCCAATTGCAAGTTGTTGGCATTTGAAAGTGTTAACAACACTGATAGCTTCACTGTTCTGTATTAGAATATAAATATAGACATAACGATTATTGCATGCCTCCCTTCCCCCGGTTTACCCAGTCTTCGCCACTCAACTACGGTGCTTGGGCCGACCAGACAGACTTTAAACCAGAGGTAAAGAGGCTCTGCAGTGCCCACAAGGAAAACAGCAGAAATCCGTGAGTATCAAGACTATAAACACGGCACGCTGTACTTGTATTTAACACGAGGTTTTGTGGTTAACTTGAGATTCATTATGCCTCGAGGCGTAGTTTTCTTGCAGTTCTGTTGTACGTAGTAAGAGTTAGTCTGTTGCAATGCCATGAGTATTTATCACGTATCATCAACCTAATAATTATCTTGTTTGGTTGATTGCATGGTCCGCTGTTGTACGGTTGTTGTAGTAGTTACCATAGAAATGTTACAATTAATCAGCTGGTAGGACATACAACAAGTGAAGCCATTGTGTAGTTAATGATGACAATACGAGCTCTACCACTGAGCCAGCATAATATTGTGTCGGATAGGACAAGAGAATGTCTGATGTTAGTGTCTTGAAGCAATGTAAATGACGTTGTAACAGATTGGAGTTATGCTCTCGCCAGATTTCTCGTTTACACGCTTTTTGGTGTTTCCCCCGGCCAATTCTAGCAACTACAAATGTTTTTTTAGTCGGTACCATAAGTATGATCAAGATGTCTTGTCCCACATGTGTATATGGTGTGTACTTACCTTACATGCATGGATCAGGATTATATGCACCACACACACACACACACACACACACACACACACACACACCCACACACCCACACACACACACATACACACACACACATACACACACACACACACACACACACACACACACACACACACACACACACACACACACACATGTGTGGTGTGTACTGTTAGTATCATATACACCCCAGCACGCTGTCATGTGTGTACTGGAGTGTGGCAATCACAAGTGACCCGTATCGACACCTTATGCCCTAATGGGACATGCGATACCATAACAACTATTGCCAATAATGCTTTATAGTCAATAGAGTGTCTATTATTCTAGTTTCAGAGTAAAGGATATTATAGCAAGCATTGAGTGAGAGAGAGTTTACATAGGGTCGTTTGTTAATTATTGTTCGGTTAAAGTAGCACTTTAGATAAACATACGAAGGTTAATTAGAGAGCATAACTATTATAATTATTACATAAACAGCTATTATGTTCGATGCTCGCAAAACATTCTAGTAATACGGACAAGTGTTGTTAGCTAGAGTTGTAGAGGACTTTAGCCGTGCATACATGCACACACACAGTATATTGCTATGCAATCCAATAGTTAGATCACAAGGCGTAAATTTTTTTGCTGATTCGCAAAGGTTTTTCACCTGCAAAATATTCCAGTAATGTATATACATGTAACTACTGCGATTCCCCAATTTGAAGAAAGCTTGATTTTGTGAATAGTTTGATTGAGCAGTAGGTATACAGTAACTGATAATAATTTTCATTTTGACATTTTGCAGGCATTTTGAGTTTTCCTCCAGTTTTAGCCGACGCTCTGCCAAAGTGATCATCATTGGTGCTCCTGGAGTGGGGAAAACATCACTCGTACTCAGGTAACTACTGAATACTACCTGAAACTCTCAGTAATCTATTATATACTGTATACTACCTGAAACTCTCAGTAATCTATACTGTATACTACCTGAAACTCTCAGTAATCTATACTGTATACTACCTGAAACTCTCAGTAATCTATACTGTATAGAGTATACATAATAATTATTGTATAAAATAAATGTTTGTATACAAAGCATTCACGCGTGTTTTATTGAAAATTTTATATTGAGATCATTCTATTTTGTAATTCCCAGTCCATTTTCAAGCTATTTGCAGAGTTGTCTTACACAGCTATGTATAACTAAGAGCTAGTACACAGCTATTTCCTCTGAGTATGACTTGTGTATACTGCATGACAGTATAGGTACTAGAATGTTGTGGGCAGTTTGTATTGCCAGTAGCTCAAGTATCACAAACTATGCAATCTCTTATAGTGACTCATAATTGCTGTGTACACAATTAAGAACTGGCTGTGGAGTGTTGGGTCATGATCTCATGAACGACATTCATCTGGTATGTTTTAATCGTGTACAGATACTGTCGGGACATTTTCGAGAGGAACTACAAGACAACCATAGGTGTGGACTTTGAGGTTGAGAAGTACAAGATCCTTGGAGTCCCCTTCCACATGCAGATGTGAGTCTACGTATACGTATGTCTCCTCCTGTATCTATATAGCCATACTGTCTGTCTGCTTCTTGGGGTGTATTTCGGCTCTAGTCTGGAGAATCTCTTCCACCAACTTTACTATTCAGTTGTGTGCCTCACTGTCTCTGCTTGTCATTAGTGCACCAGGGAGAGATGCCTAGAGTATTTGTAGTGTGTCCCTAAGTAGAACCCTTGAAATATGATACTATAATTATTATTGAGTATTAATTTAGCTCTATAGTTCCCGAGAGATGTTCCCTGTCTCATACATACAGTATACATGTAGTGATGTCTGGCTATGCAGAAATTGGAGTAGTATTTCGAAATGAGTCATATCTCCTGGCAATGGTCAGGTAGTTAGTTGGTCTTTGTTCACATTCATGCTTTTGTGGATCCCCACTTGAAGTAGCCAACTTGTGTGTCTCCATCTAGCCTCCTTGTGTAATTTGAATCCACTGTTCTACTTCTGGAAAATCCCCCCCTCCCTCATCACTACGGTTAGGAGTTAATTAGAATGCAGTGTAGCCAGTGGTTCTGACGCAGTTAGCAGCCATTAACACACCCTCCCCCATAGTGTCTGTGTCAACTATCATACTACAAGGAATTACAGCATAAGTGTGCTACACACACAGTACCAGTATACCGTGAGTATATCCTAGCACACTTGGTTGATCGAGTTGGCTTGAAGTATAGACGCAATGGCTTTTAATTGAAGTGGGTATACTCTAGTAAGTACTAGTATTGTGTAGACATGCTAGAGTTGTGTTCAGCCATTCCTCTCTTTAGTTCGTTTAGCATCTGTTTAGTTGTGGTTAGCTGCTTAATTTAATAAGTAGCCTTCTGCGTATACACTATATAGTGTGTGTGTGTGTGTGTGTGTGTGTGCACTCACTGTGTGGGGGGTATAGTGTACGTTGCTGTGTGCACTGTGTGGGGGGTATAGTGTACGTTGCTGTGTGTGTGGTTAGCATATGCATATGTAAAATAATTATACTGTTGAAGTCATAAGTGATGTCACCAGCTGGATGGATACTATTTCAGTATTGTACTGCCTCACACGTAATCCCCCCTCTCACACCACGCACACACACACACACACACACACACACACACACACAGCTGGGACACGGCTGGAGCTGATAGATTTAAAGGAGTGACAACCGCTTATTTCAGAGGGGCCCAAGGTGTGAGCTTTAATATTATCCTGTATATTCATTGTCTCTCAATCTGATCTCTGTGATTTCTGTTACACTGCATGTAGCTACTTTCTATATTCTGTGTTCACCTTAATAAAAGGTCATCATAGCCTCGGTCCCTCCTTTGCAGTGGTTGTGGTAGCGTTTGACCTGACGAGTATCGATTCTTTGTACAGAACAGAGTGAGTGGTTCAGTAACACGTATTATACCTGTGGAGATAACTATAAGTGCATGTGTGTTTGACCTATACCTGCATGTATAATATATAACTGGCAATTGTGAACCTGTATACTTTATGTAGATAGACAGTACAATTATTAAAGCAGGTGCAGCTAATTTCTTTTTGTGTATAAACCTACTGTTTTTTCAAATCTCTGGTAGTATATGAAGTAAGTGTGTATTTAATATTTACTGTGTGTGTTTCCGACACTCAGAGAGTGGCTACAAGAAGCACAAGAGCATTGCAATGTTAACAACTTCGAAGTGTTTCTCATTGCAACCAAGAGAGATCTCGTGGTGAGCTAAGTCAACAACCAGGCCTCGTCTATACATATAGTCGTACTCTGTTAGTTACCATAGTAACACGATACCCCCTCCCACGCACAGTCTGACTGGGCATGCTCGGAAATGGAGAAGAAAGCGGAGGAATTTGCCGACAAGTACGGGGCGGAGTATTGGAGCACCAGCTCTCGGACAGGGGAGAATATTGAAGAGGTGTTCACTCGTATATCCGTGGTAGCATTTGAGAGTGTTCTCATGAGAGAGATCAAGATAACAGCATCGACAGCTGAGAATGGACAGCGTCAGTTGGAGTCATCATCGTCCCTCATCAGTGAGTGGGCGAGAGGGGCGTTTAATAGGCTGCACGAAACAAGCTTTGAGTTCCACTTCTAGTAATTTTTAGTTTTAAATTTTAATGCTAGCCCCTCCCTAGCTGTACCATAGCCCTAGTATTATTATACGTACTTTATAGACGCTACTGTGTAGACTTTGGATTTGTAGCTAATCTTACCAAACCAAGTCATGTATGTATATACCCCCCCACACACACACACACACCCACAGAGCTAAAGAAACCGACTGAATTGTCAAGTAAGAAAAAAAAGAACTGTTGCTCAAGATAAACCAATCTTATTGCAGACAAGCTTTCAAATAATCACCATGCTGTGTATGTATATATATAATTATATATACTATAACATTTTTACACCAATTTTTTTTACAATTAATTTTTTGCATATAATTTATTACAATTTTTTATAGCATGCAACTCTCCATTATTATTATTATGCTTTAATTCCACCACGAGTACGTTGAATGCAGTCGTGACAATTTTTTTATTGAATTCATATAATTATGGTAGACAAGGTCAGTGACATAATAATTATTGTACAACGTTACGTACGTACATTAATGATGGTTAGTTAACTGAACTCTGAACTCAGGGGCCGGGGATTTACAAACAAATAACAAAAATGGACGGAGGGAGCCCCGCCCACTAACTGTTGATTGAAGGATTAACTTTAGGTCCAGAATAAGTCTGCAAAAGAGAGAGAGAGAGAGAGAGAAATCATTAACAGTTATTTAATTATTATATTACTGCTTTTTGTGTAGTATATTATAGGTTAACTATTTGAGGTCATTGTACTACTGAGTAATGTATAGTTCATCTTGATTATGGAGGTCATTGTACTATTAACAGACTTATAACTAGTACGTAGAAAATTTCGAGGTGTTTTTAATTTCGCGTTTTTCGTGGGTGGCTGCAGAACACGAAAATTAAAACCCGCGAAAGGCTTTGTTTACGCATGCGAGATAGTGACACACCCTAACTCCACGAAATTTACTACCCGCGAAATTTTCCAAATAAGACAGAATATTGAATTGCACGAAAATTTACACCCTTGAAATTTTCTACCCGTACGGTACTAGTGACTACGCTCTGTAACTGACATTGACTTACCAAAGGGATACATGTAAACCACGCTGGATTAGGACCAGGTTTCAGAAGAATAGACCTGCAGGAAAATAGAAGTACAACCATTCACAAAAGAAACACCATAATAAAGTTGCGGGTATATTTCGATGGTATAAACCTCCGTGGAAAGATTTAAAAGCAGATTTTAATTTTCACAGAATAAGACGGCCTTTTTGCAGTATATATATATATATGCATGCATGCGCTAATAAATTCGTGGGTATAATATTATGATACCCTCGAAATATACCCACTATACAGTAGTCAGTCACACAACATTAAGCACTGGTCTGCCTGTCTCCCACTGTACATTGGAAGGATCCATTAATATTCTACAAAAAATTCCAAGAAAGGATATAAAATCGACAGGTTGCCACTTACTCCTCTTCTGAGTGATCTCTTGGTGAGGGTTCCTCTCTGAAGTAGTATGCACAGTCTCTGCCTAGCTTGGGATTATATGGAGGTCCCAGTATGTCTAGGAACACCACTGACTGACTGTGTGTGTGTGTGAGGGGGGGGCTCCATTGATTGAGGGTGTGTGTGTGTGAGGGGGGGGGGCTCCATTGATTGAGGGTGTGTGTGTGTGAGGGGGGGGCTCCATTGATTGAGGGTGTGTAAAAATAAAATGTTAAAAGGTTGTCTGGAGTGTTAGTTGGGGGATAGTTAGGAAGAAAGGGAGAGAGTTAGGAGAAAGAAATTAAAAGATAAGATAGAGGGAAACACTGTACAAATGTGCATATCCAATATAAGGCTATGATTAACTGACAATAATTATCTGTTTTTACTGCAAGTGCCATAGCTTTCCAACTTACTCGCTGGCAACAATCTCGTGAAGGTTGCGTGAGTGTGGTTCCAAACAACACGGCTCGCTCTGAGGAGTGTAGGTGACCTTTGACACGAGGCTAGCGGAAAAGCTGCCTCCATCACCTTGTCCTTTGCTGCCTCCATCACTACGTCCTCTGACGGCGGCCGCGCGAGTGTACGAGGTCACCGTCATACTGCCCAGTAGTATCTTCCTGCACGTGTGTGTGGAGAGGAAGCAAATTTTGACATAATCCAAAACTAATTTTCCCCTGAGGCCTAGAATCAAGGCTAGGTTGTAAACATACCATGTTATAGACTTAACATTGAACTCCTCAAAAATGTTTAAATCACTGAAATTGAACCACCCAAGCTCAAGTTATGGCCCCCCGTTTCAAAACACCAAATTTCAAAGAGAACTTGGACACTATAGACAGAACACGGGCTCACATGATTCCATGCATGCCAGGATGATTGTGTAATGGTATGGACTTCTGGGGTTTTATCAAAAACAGGCCGATAATGAAGTCCTGACATTCGTAGACCTCCATGCAAGCAGCTGGCGAGTCGGTGACGTATGGCTTATAATCCCATCGCTTCTTAGTCACATCCGGAGTGATATCAAAATCTGTCGCCGTTAAACTGTGCACCTGTGTGTGTGTGTGTGTGTGTGTGTGTGTGTGTGTGTGTGTGTGTGTGTGGGTGTGGGTGTGTGGTGCTAAAAGATTCGACAGAGGGCACATTCCTAAGTACATGATCTTTATGTGATGTATATTTATATTTAGTATAGATATAATTGAAGGATCCAACAGTTTGTATTGTATCTCTCACTAGTGTCTTTAGATTGCCCAGCTCTTCTGAGAATCCATTCTCCAAAGAAGGGCCCTTCTTCTTAGAGAACGTTAGTCTGGCCTGCTGGTAGAGAACCTGAATCTTGCCTCGACTCGCCATTGATAGTACTGCACTAGTGTCTTGTTTAGATGGGCGTGGCCGTCATTACAGATTGATAAAGGACACGCCCACCCATTCTTTGTTGTGGTTACATTATTTTGTGCTAATGACAGAAAATCACTTTTTGGTTTATAATTATTATTTTTAACTACATTTTGCACATAAAAAATAATAACCATACATTTTTACACACACTAGCTCAAAATCTAGATGTGTCACGACCAAAAAAGAAGGTCTTACACCAGTCTATAGGGACTTGCATTCTGAGTCGCCAGCTGCCCAGTTGAGTGGCGTAGGCTGATCTCCATAGCACCCACGAGTGGAATCCTGCACCAAAACAAACAACGTTTATTAAAATATTTAATGGAAGAAATTGCCTTTAAATTTTTAAAAAATGCACTTACAAATGTAGAGGCGAAAATGAATTGCTAAAAACCGAATCATTTTTGTTAGCAAACATACTTACAATTAACAAAGAAACCACAATGCTTTTAAAAACACAACTTTTATTTCGAATAATTGACCATGGATACTGTAGAGGATTTTATCTTAGATTATACCGTAATACTAGCTAGCGCAAACAAACCAAAATCAGCAGACTTTGCGATCAAACCCTTTGCATTTTGTGATGTCATACACTACTGACATAAGTTTACAATCAAAAATCGCAAAATCACGTACATATTTGATGTTCGCAAAACATTCTAGAATATGGTAAAGTATTACTTTAAAGCCACTGTATGAAATTACCTTGTGACTTGATATTGGACTTATCCACGAGAGCCTTGTACCCACCCACGTACGCGAGCATGCCCCAGGGCTTGAAGAGGAAGGCCTCCGGTTGTTCTCCCTTGACAGTCTCCCCGAGAGCTCTGGCCAGATAAATACCTTGTCTCTCGGCGGCCTGTGCAGTGCAGGGGAGCTCCTGGCCCTCCACACTGGCACAGTCCCCCAGGGCATACACGAGCCCAGTCCCATCACCATAGGCACGCAGGTGGTCGTCCACTCTGATCTATAAGTATAGAGAGAAATAGAGACACCAAAAAACTCTCTGAGACAGGAAAATCTAAGAACTAACAGGAATACAACAACACATGATTGTCTCTTATGGAGTCAAGATTATGCATAATTATTTGCCAATTGCCACCTGTCCTCTCTTGTTCTTGTCCAGCTGCAAGTCTTTAGTGAACCTCCGTGGAGCTACTCCCGTCGACCACACCACCAGTCCACAAGGAATAGTCTGGCCATTGCTCAGCCTCACTTCAGTGGCTGTCACCTCTGCATACATGATGTTGATAAAAGAACAAAAACAGCCATAACTTTAGTATCGTTGATCCAATGTCAATGATTATATGATTTTCTGAAAGCTTAGAAAAAGGCCTTTCAAATGGTAGCATCATTTTTCATATTTAGGAGATGAAAAAAGATGCTAATTTCGACCAAATACCATGGATTATAGCCCATGGTCCAAGGCCGAAAAATGACAAATTATGGCCCCGATGAAATTTTGGATTTAAACACATCATTTGAAAGGTCTCTTTCTAAGCTTTCAGAAAATCATAAAAGTTTTGACATTGGATCATCGTTACTAGCTAAATTATGGCTGTTTAAAAGATGTTGAAGTATTGATATTGGTTGCACTCACCAACCACTGAGGCCTGGACAATGTTCATGGATTTTCTTTTCTTCATCAACTTCTCGGTGTAGTTGCGTAGTTTCTTGTCGAAAGAAGACAGGATCTGATTAGCTTCTATGAGTGTGACCTGTACGTCCAGTTTCTCCTCTGGGAATAAACGCCCTAAATCCTAATGTTGTGTAATTATGTCATAATTATTATAATTATAGATTTAGCTATACAGATGAAAGACGTTGACTATAGTTAAATTCACTATAATTTTTTATACAATCCTTACTCAAGTTATGGGCGGGCAGTCAGAGGTTATGATACTTTTAAAACTTTAAAACGGCTAATTTCGGAGAAAACACACTTTTAGCTGGTAGATGATTATCATCTATTATCACACCTGTTGGAAGAAGTCGTAGAACTCTGCACCAAACTCCACCCCAGTGGGCCCACCCCCCACTATCACCACATGGAGCAGCCTCCTCCGGTCAGGGTCACTCTCTAACAGTTGAGTGGCTAGCTCAAAGTTGGTCAATATCCGATTCCGAATTCGACGCGCATCAACAATTTCCTGCATTGTAGAATAGAATAGAATATTTGTTACAACTTTTGTGCCGTACTAAATAATTACATTGTAACGACCTGATAAGTTAAATGGCTAAACACATTACACAGTAGTTACAATTGTAAGAAGCGTGTTTGTTAATTGACATGCTAGAAACGCTTAAAACTATTTAACCTTGAGAAAGAATGCGTGTTCCTTTACACCAGGGACCCCAAAATCACTGGATACGGCACCGACACCAATCACGAGGTGATCATACTCGACACTATACTTCCTAGTAGAGTCCAGAGCACTCTCACAGTACACCAGGCGATTCTCTGTATCTAGCCTCTGAGCATAGGACAAATGGAAATGGTGTTCGTCTCTAAAGCCGGAGTTTCTTACAGGCTCAATAATGCTTCGAAACTCGAGTGTACCGACGGTCGTGCTAGCCAGGAGAGGGGTGAAGAGGAAATGATTGCGAGGACTTATAACAATCACATCAAATAATTTCTTATTGACATTCTTGAAGACGCTGTAGCTTCCCCAACCTGTTCCAAGAATGACGAGACGCCGACGTTGTCCGTGATGACTGGATGATGATGATAGTTGTTTGTGTTTGTATCTGCTCACTCTTGTCTTGGTACTGAGTAGGCAGACTGGTTGTTGTAGCTTAGAGCATGAGAGGAGAGGTAGTCCTTCTAGCAGGGTTAGTAGTCTTGTTCCAGTAGAGACAGCCATGCTTGTGTGGTTCTTTAATATATTTACTCAATTGTTTACATGATCTTTACCAATTGTAGAATAATTAATTATGATAATCACACTAAAAAATTATAATAACGTCCATACATGTGGGTATAATTATAGTCTATCTTCTAGAAGTCTTTCCTTGCTTTCGTTTGCCTGCATACAGATGCTTGGGCTTCAGTGTGGGAATGTGACGATCAGACTCTCCTGCCTTGCCCATACGAGCGAAATTCCTTTGAACCAAACGGATTTTCTTCGTGGCTTCAG